>NW_028284073.1:300000-427757 GCF_059516105.1 Syngnathus floridae | reverse complement strand
GAATTGCATCACATCCAATTTTGCCTAGAGCGTACACGGTAAGTAACACTCGTTGTGTTTAAGGAGATTTACGTTTGTAATAGCAGAAGTGTAGCCGCGTTGCGTTGTACGTGTGAATGTTGGTCCGGGCGAAATGTTAATGTTTAATTTCATTCCTTTAGGTTCCACGGTGTTTGTTGGCTGCAAGTTTTCCACTGCAAGAAGAGGCTCATATCATTGACCAGGAGCGAGCTACAATGGTGAGTAGCCATAACATTTATGTTAAACACTTCCTATTTCATGTCTAACAGTACTTGATTTAACAAATAACCATAAATAAATACAGTGTGGGCACTGAAGTTAACATATGTGATTATACTGCCTAATCTGTCACCGAGTAGATTGTTGCAAAGTAATATAAGATCCAAAGTTGTAATTCAGAATAGTTTTCAAAAGAAGGCCATTAGAATTATATACAAGTCTGATTACCCTGAACAAGCTATTAATTAAATCACAAATTCTTCAATTCAAAGATTTGGTAGATTATCAGACAAATAATGTCTAACAGTAATTGATTTAACACATCACGATAAGTAGATTGAGTGTGGGCACTCTCAAGTTAACATATGTGATTATACTGCCTAATCTGTTACAGAGTATGTTGTTGCCAAGTAATGTAGAATAGATCCAAAGTAGTAATCCAGAATAGTTTTGAAGAGGCCATTAGAATGATAAACAAATCTGATTACCTTGAACATAATAACAAGCTAAGTGTTTAATATGTCCTATGAAGTCAAAATTGGGCACCATCATGTGGTGAAATTTGGAATTGCATCACATCCAATTTTGCCTGGGAACAAACAGATTACATAAATCTTAGTTTTGAATAAGCCACTCCTTCTCAAACAAGTAAACTCTGCCCATTTTGCGCAGTAGATGTTCTGTTAATATCTAGTATTTATACAAAGTCATAATTTAAATTGCTTTCAACCTTCATTCATCGGTTCAACCAACATTACTCGCTCTTATTACCAACTTGTATTGATTTAACTAAGCGTTTAATACTTCCTATCAGGTCTCAAATCGAGATTTGGCAAAATACAATTTCAGCAAATCCAATTTTGCCAGGGAACAAAAATAGATTAAATAAACTAAATAAGTCCTCTTCCCATTAAATAAATCAGAAAAGTCTGTCTTGTAACCAGTCCTCTTCAAACAAGTAAAGTCTGCCCATTTTGTGCCGTAGATTTTGTGTCTATGCCTAGTATTTAAACAAAATCATAATTTAAACGACTTCTTTCCTTCATTCACTTTGGAAATTTGGAATTGCAGCAAATCGAATTTTGGCAGGGAACAAAAATAGATCAATTAAACTAAATAAGTCTTCTTCCCATTAAATAAATTAAAAAAGTCTGTCTTGTAACCAGTCCTTTTCAAACAAGTAAAGTCTGCCCATTTTGTGCCGTCGATTTTGTGTTAATGCCTAGTATTTATACAAAATCATAATTTAAAGGACTTCATTCCTTCATTCACTTTGGAAATTTGGAATTGCAGCACATCAAATTTTGCCTGGGAAGAAAAGTAGATTAAATAAATTTAATAAGTCTTACTACTTCCCATTAAATAAATTAAATACGTCTTACTTGTTCCCACTCCTTTTCAAAACAGTAGTTTAAAACGAGGGCCCTTCACTCAATCTTTAACCTCAACCCCGCACGTTGTGTTGTATCTGTGAATGTTGGTTGTGGCCAAATGATAGTTTTCTTTCATTCGTTTAGGTTCCAAGAAAACTTGATGTAACTCTACTTTTAACTGCCGTTTCAGATAAGCGGGTATTACGTCGCAGTCAAATGCCGCGGATATGACGTAATTGCCCGAACCTCCGCCAAAATTCAAATCTGTTGGCGCGATGGCCGTGAGCCACTGAGCAGCGACGATTATCAACAGAAATATCTTTATTTTCTGCTTGCAACTGGACCGTCTAGAGCGTACACGGTAAGTAACACTCATTGTGTTTAAGGAGATTTACGTTTGTAATAGCAGAAGTGTAGCCGCGTTGCGTTGTACGTGTGAAAATTGGTCGAGGCGAAATGTTAATGTTTAATTTCATTCCTTTAGGTTCCACGGTGTTTGTTGGCTGCAAGTTTTCCACTGCAAGAAGAGGCTCGTATCATTGACCAGGAGCGAGCTACAATGGTGAGTAGCCATAACATTTATGTTAAACACTTCCTATTTCATGTCTAACAGTACTTGATTTAACAAATAACCATAAATAAATACAGTGTGGGCACTGAAGTTAACATATGTGATTATACTGCCTAATCTGTCACGGAGTAGATTGTTGCAAAGTAATATAAGATCCAAAGTTGTAATTCAGAATAGTTTTCAAAAGAAGGCCATTAGAATTATATACAAGTCTGATTACCCTGAACAAGCTATTAATTAAATCACAAATTCTTCAATTCAAAGATTTGGTAGATTATCAGACAAATAATGTCTAACAGTAATTGATTTAACACATCACGATAAGTAGATTGAGTGTGGGCACTCTCAAGTTAACATATGTGATTATACTGCCTAATCTGTTACAGAGTATGTTGTTGCCAAGTAATGTAGAATAGATCCAAAGTAGTAATCCAGAATAGTTTTGAAGAGGCCATTAGAATGATAAACAAATCTGATTACCTTGAACATAATAACAAGCTAAGTGTTTAATATGTCCTATGAAGTCAAAATTGGGCACCATCATGTGGTGAAATTTGGAATTGCATCACATCCAATTTTGCCTGGGAACAAACAGATTACATAAATCTTAGTTTTGAATAAGCCACTCCTTCTCAAACAAGTAAACTCTGCCCATTTTGCGCAGTAGATGTTCTGTTAATATCTAGTATTTATACAAAGTCATAATTTAAATTGCTTTCAACCTTCATTCATCGGTTCAACCAACATTACTCGCTCTTATTACCAACTTGTATTGATTTAACTAAGCGTTTAATACTTCCTATCAGGTCTCAAATCGAGATTTGGCAAAATACAATTTCAGCAAATCCAATTTTGCCAGGGAACAAAAATAGATTAAATAAACTAAATAAGTCCTCTTCCCATTAAATAAATCAGAAAAGTCTGTCTTGTAACCAGTCCTCTTCAAACAAGTAAAGTCTGCCCATTTTGTGCTGTAGATTTTGTGTCTATGCCTAGTATTTAAACAAAATCATAATTTAAACGACTTCTTTCCTTCATTCACTTTGGAAATTTGGAATTGCAGCAAATCGAATTTTGGCAGGGAACAAAAATAGATCAATTAAACTAAATAAGTCTTCTTCCCATTAAATAAATTAAAAAAGTCTGTCTTGTAACCAGTCCTTTTCAAACAAGTAAAGTCTGCCCATTTTGTGCCGTCGATTTTGTGTTAATGCCTAGTATTTATACAAAATCATAATTTAAAGGACTTCATTCCTTCATTCACTTTGGAAATTTGGAATTGCAGCACATCAAATTTTGCCTGGGAAGAAAAGTAGATTAAATAAATTTAATAAGTCTTACTACTTCCCATTAAATAAATTAAATACGTCTTACTTGTTCCCACTCCTTTTCAAAACAGTAGTTTAAAACGAGGGCCCTTCACTCAATCTTTAACCCCAACCCCGCACGTTGTGTTGTATCTGTGAATGTTGGTTGTGGCCAAATGATAGTTTTCTTTCATTCGTTTAGGTTCCAAGAAAACTTGATGTAACTCTACTTTTAACTGCCGTTTCAGATAAGCGGGTATTACGTCGCAGTCATGTGCCGTGGATATGACGTAATTGCCCGAACCTCCGCCAAAATTCAAATCTGTTGGCGCGATGGCCGTGAGCCACTGAGCAGCGACGATTATCAACAGAAATATCTTTATTTTCTGCTTGCAACTGGACCGTCTAGAGCGTACACGGTAAGTAACACTCATTGTGTTTAAGGAGATTTACGTTTGTAATAGCAGAAGTGTAGCCGCGTTGCGTTGTACGTGTGAAAATTGGTCGAGGCGAAATGTTAATGTTTAATTTCATTCCTTTAGGTTCCACGGTGTTTGTTGGCTGCAAGTTTTCCACTGCAAGAAGAGGCTCGTATCATTGACCAGGAGCGAGCTACAATGGTGAGTAGCCATAACATTTATGTTAAACACTTCCTATTTCATGTCTAACAGTACTTGATTTAACAAATAACCATAAATAAATACAGTGTGGGCACTGAAGTTAACATATGTGATTATACTGCCTAATCTGTCACGGAGTAGATTGTTGCAAAGTAATATAAGATCCAAAGTTGTAATTCAGAATAGTTTTCAAAAGAAGGCCATTAGAATTATATACAAGTCTGATTACCCTGAACATAACAACAAGCTATTAATTAAATCACAAATTCTTCAATTCAAAGATTTGGTAGATTATCAGACAAATAATGTCTAACAGTAATTGATTTAACACATCACGATAAGTAGATTGAGTGTGGGCACTCTCAAGTTAACAGATATGATTATACTGCCTAATCTGTTACAGAGTATGTTGTTGCCAAGTAATGTAGAATAGATCCAAAGTAGTAATCCAGAATAGTTTTGAAGAGGCCATTAGAATAATAAACAAATCTGATTACCTTGAACATAATAACAAGCTAAGTGTTTAATATGTCCTATGAAGTCAAAATTGGGCACCATCATGTGGTGAAATTTGGAATTGCATCACATCCAATTTTGCCTGGGAACAAACAGATTAAATAAATCTTAGTTTTGAATAAGCCACTCCTTCTCAAACAAGTAAACTCTGCCCATTTCGCGCAGTAGATGTTCTGTTAATATCTAGTATTTATACAAAGTCATAATTTAAATTGCTTTCAACCTTCATTCATCGGTTCAACCAACATTACTCGCTCTTATTACCAACTTGTATTGATTTAACTAAGCGTTTAATACTTCCTATCAGGTCTCAAGGCAAGATTTGGCAAAATACAATTTCAGCAAATCCAATTTTGCCAGGGAACAAAAATAGATTAAATAAACTAAATAAGTCTTCTTCCCATTAAATAAATCAGAAAAGTCTGTCTTGTAACCAGTCCTCTTCAAACAAGTAAAGTCTGCCCATTTTGTGCCGTAGATTTTGTGTCTATGCCTAGTATTTAAACAAAATCATAATTTAAACGACTTCTTTCCTTCATTCACTTTGGAAATTTGGAATTGCAGCAAATCGAATTTTGCCAGGGAACAAAAATAGATCAATTAAACTAAATAAGTCTTCTTCCCATTAAATAAATTAAAAAAGTCTGTCTTGTAACCAGTCCTTTTCAAACAAGTAAAGTCTGCCCATTTTGTGCCGTCGATTTTGTGTTAATGCCTAGTATTTATACAAAATCATAATTTAAAGGACTTCATTCCTTCATTCACTTTGGAAATTTGGAATTGCAGCACATCAAATTTTGCCTGGGAAGAAAAGTAGATTAAATAAATTTAATAAGTCTTACTACTTCCCATTAAATAAATTAAATACGTCTTACTTGTTCCCACTCCTTTACAAAAAAGTAGTTTAAAACGAGGTCCCTTCACTCAACCTTTAACCCTATTTATTCACCTTCTAGGCTAAGTGTTAAAGGCTAAGTGTTAAAGGCTAAGTGTTAAAGGCTAAGTGTTAGAGGCTAAGTGCCAGAGGCTAGGCGCCAGAGGCGAGTTTTTGTGGGCTGAAGTTTTAGTGGGGTTAGTGTGAATACAATCCAAAAGAATACAACAGAATACAATACAATAGAATATAATACATAGATTAAATTCAATAGCTCTTACTACTTCCCATTAAATAAATTAAATACGTCTTACTTGTTCCCAATCCTTTTCAAAAAAGTAGTTTAAAACGAGGGCCCTTCACTCAACCTTTAACCTCAACCCCGCACGTCACATTGTGTTGTATCTGTGAATGTTGGTTGTGGCCAAATGATAGTTTTCTTTCATTCGTTTAGGTTCCACGGTGTTTGTTGGCTATGTTTTCCACTGTCAGAAGGATGAAAATACAAAGTACAACGCTTGGACGTGGGCGAAGACGTCACAGGTGAGTCCTTCCTTCCTATTTATTTACCTTCTAGATGCTAGAGGCTAAGTGTTAGAGGCTAAGTGTTAGAGGCTAAGTGTTAAACACAATACGAACAACACAACGATACTGCACTGAACAACACGATACCGCACTGAGAAACACGATACCGCACTGAACAACACGATACCGCACTGAACAACACCATGCCGCACTGAACACCATGCCACACTGAACAACACCATCCCGCACTGAACAACACCATGCCGCACTAAACAACACCATGCCGCACTGAACAACACCATGCCTCACTGAACGACACCATGCCGCACTGAAAGACACCATGCCGCACTGAACGACACCATGCCGCACTGAAAGACACCATCCCGCACTGAACACCATGCCGCACTGAACAACACCATCCTGCACTGAACAACACCATCCCGCACTGAACAACACCATGCCGCACTGAACAACATTATGCCGCACTGAACATTATGCCGCACTGAACAACACCATGCCGCACTGAACAACACCATGCCGCACTGAACAACATTATGCCGCACTGAACAACACCATGCCGCACTGAACAACACCATGCCGCACTGAACAACACCATGCCGCACTGAACAACATTATGCCGCACTGAACAACACCATGCCGCACTGAACAACACCATCCTGCACTGAACAACACCATTCCGCATTGAACACCATGCCGCACTGAACAACACCATCCCGCACTGAACAACACCATCCCGCACTGAACAACACCATGCCGCACTGAACAACATTATGCCGCACTGAACAACATTATGCCGCACTGAACAACACCATGCCGCACTGAACAACACCATGCCGCACTGAACAACACCATGCCGCACTGAACAACATTATAACGCACTGAACAACACCATGCCGCAATGAACAACACCATCCCGCACTGAACAACATTATGCCGCACTGAACAACATTATGCCGCACTGAACAACACCATGCCGCACTGAACAACACCATGCCGCACTGAACAACACCATCCTGCACTGAACAACACCATCCCGCACTGAACAACACCATGCCGCACTGAACAACATTATGGCGCACTGAACAACATTATGCCGCACTGAACAACACCATGCCGCACTGAACAACACCATGCCGCAATGAACAACACCATGCCGCAATGAACAACACCATCCCGCACTGAACAACACCATGCCGCACTGAGCAACACCATGCCGCACTGAACAACACCATCCTGCACTGAACAACACCATGCCGCACTGAACAACACCATTCCGCACTGAACAACACCATGCCGCACTGAACAACATTACGCTGCACTGAACAACACCATGCCGCACTGAACAACACCATGCCGCACTGAACAACACCATGCCGCATTGAACAACACCATGCCGCATTGAACAACACCATGCCGCACTGAACAACACCATCCTGCACTGAACAACACCATGCCGCATTGAACAACACCATGCCGCACTGAACAACACCATCCTGCACTGAACAACACCATCCCGCACTGAACAACACCATCCCGCATTGAACAACACCATCCTGCACTGAACAACACCATGCCGCACTGAACAACACCATGCCGCACTGAACAACACCATTCCGCACTGAACAACACCATGCCGCACTGAACAACACCATCCCGCACTGAACAACACCATCCCGCACTGAACAACACCATCCTGCACTGAACAACACCATCCTGCACTGAACAACACCATCCTGCACTGAACAACACCATGCCGCACTGAACAACACCATGCCGCACTGAACAACACCATGCCGCACTGAACAACACCATGCCGCACTGAACAACATTATGCCGCACTGAACAACATTATGTCGCACTGAACAACACCATGCCGCACTGAACAACACCATGCCGCACTGAACAACATTATGCCGCACTGAAAAACACCATGCCGCACTGAACAACACCATCCCGCACTGAACAACACCATGCCGCATTGAACAACACCATGCCGCACTGAACAACACCATGCTGCACTGAACAACATTATGCTGCACTGAACAACACGATCCTGCATTGAACAACACCATGCCGCACTGAACAACACCATCCTGCACTGAACAACACCATCCTGCACTGAACAACACCACCCCGCACTGAACAACACGATCCCGCATTGAACACCATCCCGCACTGAACAACACCATGCCGCACTGAACAACACCATTCCGCACTGAACAACACCATGCCGCACTGAACAACACCATGCCGCACTGAACAACACCATGCCGCACTGAACAACACCATGCCGCACTGAACAACATTATGCCGCACTGAACAACACCATGCCGCACTGAACAACACCATCCCGCACTGAACAACACCATGCCGCATTGAACAACACCATGCCGCACTGAACAACACCATCCTGCACTGAACAACACCATCCCGCACTAAACAACACCATGCCGCACTGAACAACATTATGGCGCACTGGACAACATTATGCCGCACTGAACAACACCATGCCGCACTGAACAACACCATGCCGCACTGAACAACACCATGCCGCACTGAACAACACCATGCCGCACTGAACAACATTATGCCACACTGAACAACACCATGCCGCACTGAACAACACCATGCCGCACTGAACAACACGATCCCGCATTGAACAACACCATCCTGCACTGAACAACACCATGCCGCACTGAACAACACCATGCCGCACTGAACAACACCATTCCGCACTGAACAACACCATGCCGCACTGAACAACACCATGCCGCACTGAACAACACCATGCCGCACTGAACAACATTATGCCGCACTGAACAACATTATGCCGCACTGAACAACATTATGTCGCACTGAACAACACCATGCCGCACTGAACAACACCATGCCGCACTGAACAACATTATGCCGCACTGAACAACACGATCCCGCATTGAACAACACGATCCCGCATTGAACAACACCATGCCGCATTGAACAACACCATGCCGCACTGAACAACACCATGCTGCACTGAACAACATTATGCTGCACTGAACAACATTATGCTGCACTGAACAACACGATCCTGCATTGAACAACACCATGCCGCACTGAACAACACCATCCTGCACTGAACAACACCTTTCCACACTGAACAACACCATGCCGCACTGAACAACATTATGCCGCACTGAACAACACCATGCCGCACTGAACAACACCATGCCGCACTGAACAACACCATGCCGCACTGAACAACACCATGCCGCAATGAACAACACCATCCCGCACTGAACAACACCATGCCGCATTGAACAACACCATGCCGCACTGAACAACACCATCCCGCACTGAACAACACCACCCCGCACTGAACAACACGATCCCGCATTGAACAACACCATCCCGGACTGAACAACACCATGCCGCACTGAACAACACCATTCCGCACTGAACAACACCATGCCGCACTGAACAACACCATGCCGCACTGAACAACACCATGCCGCATTGAACAACACCATGCCGCACTGAACAACATTATGCCGCACTGAACAACACCATGCCGCACTGAACAACACCATCCCGCACTGAACAACACCATGCCGCATTGAACAACACCGTGCCGCACTGAACAACACCATCCTGCACTGAACAACACCATCCCGCACTGAACAACACCATGCCGCACTGAACAACATTATGGCGCACTGAACAACATTATGCCGCACTGAACAACACCATGCCGCACTGAACAACACCATGCCGCACTGAACAACACCATGCCGCACTGAACAACATTATGCCGCACTGAACAACATTATGCCGCACTGAACAACACCATGCCGCACTGAACAACACCATGCCGCACTGAACAACACCATGCCGCACTGAACAACACGACGTCGCACTGAACAACACGACGCCGCACAGAACAACACGACGCCGCACAGAATAACACAATACCGCACAGAACAACACAATACCGCACAAACAGTTTTAGATAATATTACGTCGCAGTCATGTGACGCGGACATGACGTCAATAGGCGGAACTCACGGCAAAATTATAATCCGTGGGCGTGGCTTGCAACAGGAAGTAGGAAAGCGGCAGTTCTGGCAAACAAGACACAGCTGTTAGTAACACGATGACTAACAAGGCAAATATTTTTGTTTTCAGCTTGCAACTTGACCGTCTAGAGCGTACAAGGTAATTACAACTGTTTTTTTTTAGCCCTGAAAAGCAAGGGAGTGTGGCGTTTGGGAGGAATGTCGAACTCGGCGTCTGCTTCCAGCCACAGACGCCAAATTTCGACGATTATTTCGACTGGTCAACGGTTGTAAATTATTGCGTTGACTAAAAACTTTATTTAACTCTACTCTTAACTTTGCCGTTTCAGATATGCGGGTATTACACCGCGGAAATGACGTCAATAGGCTGAACTCTCGCCAAAATTCAAATCTGTGGGCGCAATGGCCTTGAGCGAGACACCGGATACAAACACGACGATTATCAACAGAAATATCTTTATTTTCCGCTTGCAAGTGGACCGTCTAGAGCGTACACGGTAAGTACAACTCATTGTGTTTAAAAAGATTTACGTTTGTGTAGTTTGCGTTGCGTTGTATCTGTGAATGTTGGTTGAGGCTAAATGTTAATGTTTAATTTCATTCCTTTAGGTTCCACGGTGTTTGTTGGCTGTATGTTTTCCACTGCAAGAAGAGGCTCGTATCATTGACCAGCAGGAGCTACAATGGTGAGTACCCCTTTCGTCTTCCATTTATGTTAAACACTTCCTATTTCATGTCTAACAGTACTCGATTTAACAAATAACCATAAATAAATACAGTGTGGGCAGTCACGTTAACATATGTGATTATCCTGCCTAATATGTTTATCACAAATATGTCACTAATCACTAATATGTTTATTTGTTTATCACAACACCTTTGGACCTTCAGCAATCGATTATTTACCTTCATCTACATAGAGACAGAACGATGGTGTCTTAAACATCTCATTCATTTCACCAAATAACTTCACGCAGGTGGATAACGGCCGTCTCGGTCACGCTATGTTGCGTGATGCAGTTTTGAAGAACCAAATGCATTTATTCAATGAATAAGTCAAGCTAGTTCTATGTTTATGATGTTGTAAGTTACGGTACCGATTGAAGTTGAGTTCGAAGCCAGTGGAAAACAGCGCTGCGTTTGTGCTCTCCAGGTACAAATGTTGTGATCTCTGACTGACGACCGGGCGAGACTCGAGTAAGAGATGTCCAAACGAGCTCCGGCAGGGCGGGCCAAGGCGGAGCGAACGGACGCCCTTCAGGCCGCCAATGACGAGCTGAGAACCAAACTGATGGACGTCCAGTTAGAACTTCAGCAGGAGAAGAACAAGGTGAAAACCTCAACAGACAGACACTGCCTGCCTCCCTGCCTGCCTCCCTGCCTGCCTCCCTGCCTGCCTCCCTGCCTGCCTCCCTCCCTCCCAGTTTTCCCGATGTAGATTAGACATGCGTGTGCCATGACTGTGTCAGCCTACATCAACAAATGCACCGAGGACGTCAGCACCACTAAGAATATCATCACCCGGGGCAACCAACGACCCTGGATGACTGAGGAGGTACGTCAAACGCTACGAGCGCGGAACTCTGCCTTCAAGTCTGGCGACAAGGAGACACTGAGGACAGCGAGAGCCAACTTGAACCGTGCCATCAGGATAGCGAAGCGAGACCGCAGTCGAAAATTTCAGGATCGTTTCCACGACGTCAAAAACATCAGGAGTATGTGGCAAGGCATACGGGCGATTACAGACTACAACTCACCCTCCCCCCCCCGGTGGGTGTAGTTGATGCTGACTTTCTAAATGGTCTAAATAACTTCTTTGGGAGGTTCGAGGCACTAAACGGCACTCCAGCAGTTAAAACTGTCCCCCATCAGGAAGAGGAGGTACTCTGCCTTGACTCCGCCGATGTGTTGAAGACCCTGAGGAGAGTCAACCCCTGTAAGGCCCCTGGCCCCGACAACATTCCTGGGCGTGTGTTCAGGGAATGTGCAAGTCATCTGGCTGGGGTCATCACAGACATTTTTAACACCTCGCTGGGCCAAGCCACAGTGCCGGCGTGCTTTAAGACTGCCTCCATCATTCCGGTGCCGAAGAAACCTCAAATCACCTCATTTAATGATTACCGGCCTGTTGCACTGACTCCGGTTATGATGAAGTGCTTCGAAAGGCTGCTTAAAGGTCACATCGTTTCCAGACTCCCCCTATTATTTGACCCGTTCCAGTTTGCCGACCGGCAAAACCGCTCCACTCAGGACGCCATCTCCTCCGTTCTTCACCTGAGCCTGGCTCACCTGGAGGAGAAGAACACCCATGTGCGGAGGCTGTTCCTGGACTTCAGCTCAGCGTTTAACACCATCATCCCACAGCATCTGGTAGGAAAATTGGAACACCTGGGCTTCAACACCCCCCTTCGCAACTGGCTGCTAGACTTCCTCACCAACAGACCTCAGTCAGTCCGGGTCGGACAGAACACCTCTGATGTCATCACCCTCAGCACAGGCTCCCTTCAGGGCTGCGTCCTGAGCCCCCTGCTGTGCACCCTGATGACACACGACTGCGTCCTCAGGTTCACCACCAATCACATCGTGAAGTCAGCAGACGACACAACGGTGGTGGGGCTCATCAGAGACAACAACGACCTGGACTACAGAGAGGAGGTGGAGCAGCTGGTGGGCTGGTGCAGAGAAAACAGCCTGATCCTGAATGAGGAGAAGATGAAGGAGATCATCGTCGACTTCAGGAAAAAACAGCCTCACCACGCTCCACTGATCATCAACAGCTCAGCTGTGGAGGTGGTCAGCACCACCAAATTCCTGGGGGTCCACATCACAGAAGACCTCACCTGGACTATGAACACTACGGCACTGGTCAAGAGGGCACAGAAGCGCTTGTACTTCCTGCGGAGGATGAGGAGAGCCCACCTGCCCCCACCCATCATGAGGACGTTCTACAGGAGCACCATAGAGAGCATTCTGACAAGCTGTCTCTCTGTGTGGTGTGGAGGCTGCACCGCCTCCGATTGGAAGAACGTGAGGAGAGTGGTGAGGACAGCAGAGAGGATCATAGGGGCTCCTCTTCCCTCCATTCAGGACATTTCATCTCAGCGCTGCATGTCCCGTGCCCGTAACATCATCAATGACCCATCACACCCCCACCATGGACTGTTCTCCCTGCTGCCCTCTGGGAAGAGGTTTGCAGCATCCGCTGCAGGTCCACCAGGTTCTGCAACAGCTTTTTCCCTGCTGTCATCAGACTGTTGAACACTAGAACTGTTGAGCTCTAAACTGAACTCTGCATCACACATTCACAGAACTGTACTTTATGACACTACGGACCTCTATCTTGCACTATCTCGCACTACCAACTTTACTGAACTTGTATAAACCCTTTAAATAGAAGTTTAATACATGGTTTAGCATTCCTCTGCACACTCTTGAATACTGTTTTGCCTACTTGCACTATTGCATAATTATCACTGCTGCACTTTATACTTATTTTTAATATATATATATATATATATATAGTATATATGTATATATATATATTTTCATAGGATATGTTACTTCTATTCAACTGCAATATCACTACTTTGTTGTAAGACGTATGCAACGGAATTTCGTTTTGTATGCACCATGTGCAGACAAGATGACAATAAAGTTTGTCTAAGTCTAAGTCATGTCAGGTCAGCTGTCTGGAGAGAGAGAGAAGTCAGGACCTGCGGGCGGAGCACCACCGTGCCACCGCCGCCATGACGGAACTCAAAAGCAAACTCCATGAGGAGAAGCAGAAAGAGTTAGCCATTACCAGGGAGACATTACTGCGGCAGCATGAAATGGAGCTGATGAGAGTGATCAAAATCAAAGATGGAGAGATCCAGCGACTGAATGCCTTGGTCCTCAGCCTGAGGGACGGCTCCATGGACAAGGTGATCCGCTCTATCCGTGTCTGACTATCCGCACGCCACGTCGGGCTTCGATGCGGCCGCTACCGTATTGTGTAGCTTGTCCCCAGTAAGCGTCGCGGCGCTCCGTTGCGGTCTCAACGGCCCGGTGTGGCGCAATGTCTGCTCAGGTGAGGAGGGGGGGCGCTTTGCTGGCGGAGGTGGAGGAGACGCGGCGGTGTCGGGAGACCGAGCGGTGTCGCCTCCACCAGGAGCGCGGAAGAAGCCCTGGCAGCGGCCCAGCAGGCCTGGCAGTCCCGAGCGGCCGAGCTCCGATCGGCTCATCACCAGCATCGGGAGGAGCTGAGCCGAACCAAGAGAGACTGCGAGAGGGAGATCCGCCGACTGGTAGGACTGATCAGATGCGCGGTGCGTGGCTATGTTCCCAATTTCGTTGTATACCTGCAGTGCAATGACACCTAAGGCATTCTATTCTATTCTATTTCACAAGAAGAAAATGTCCGGTTGCTCGCTTCGCTTTTGTCACAGCAAAGGTGTTCTAGTCGATTCAAGAAAAAAATTGGCCGGTTGCTCTCTTTGTTTTTGTCACAATTCTGGCAAATGAGTTTGCCCGCCTGCCTGAGCGCTCCCCGTTTGTACATCCAGACGGATGAGATCAAGCTGAAAGACAGAGCGGTTAGTGTTTTGGATGAAGCCCTGGGGCCGGCCACGTCCACCGCCTTCAGCTGCAGACTCAGGCTGCCGAGCAGCAGATCGCTGCCCTGAGGGATTCCCAAAGGGTGGGCCTAAACTACCCTGGAAGTGGGGTCAACGCCGCTACTAGCAATCCTCTTCATTGCGTAAGCCACCTCATCACACACTTGCAGTACGCATGACTTAGTTCGTTGCTGGAGGAAGGTAGCACAAAAACAGTTTTGAACTTTGAACGAGTGCTTGTGTGTGTGTGTTGCGGGGCGTTTTCAGTCTCAGGAGGATCGGGACACGCGACGGTTTCATCTGAAAATCGCTGAGCTCAGCGCAGTCATCAGGAAACTGGAGGATCGAAACGCCCTGCTTTCTGAAGAGCGCAATGAACTGGTAATTTATTGACGGCACGCTTGAAGGTTTGCGCTACGTTTGATGCGCGCCATCCAGCGAGGCACCCATTGCGCTTGCTTATTAGTTGAGCGGCGCGGCGAGTCGGTTGCCTGGTAGATGTCTTTTATTGGGAGCCAAAGCCACGATTCCGTTCAAACCGATGCAAAAGGAATGGATACGTTCTGGCCCGCGTGTTGTGCGTCTTTCACATCCCGCACTTCATGCTTGCAGCTAAAGCGACTGAGAGAAACAGAAAGCCAGTTTCTGCCACTCCTGTACAAAAACAAACGCCTGAGCAGGAAGAATGAAGAACTCTCGCTGGTGCTGTGTCGCCTTGAAAACAAAGTGCGCTTTGTCACCCAGGAGAACGAGGAGATGGCAAGCTTGGTAAGTCGACGCGGACAACGGCGGCGTGCCAACAGAGTCCACTGCATTTGTGTTCCACAGAGAAGGCCTAGTTCGCTCAATGACCTGGACCGCGGTTGCGGCCAGCAGGACGGTGAAATGGAGTTCCTTCAAGTTGTGGAGCAGCGGCACATCATCGACGACTTGTCCAAGGTCTTCAGGCAGGCGACTCGGTGCACGTACGGCAGCGCCGCGCTCGCTCGCTGTCGCCAGGAAACCTTTTCCGTCCAAAGCTTGGCCGGCGGCCGCCATCCAAAAAATTGGCCCCTTAAATTCCGACCTTTCAAGCAGGAGCATTGTGCGCACGCGTTTGAACACGCTTTAGACTTGTTTTGCCGTTTTCAGCAGCTCAAAGCTCCCGTTTTGTCAGCGCCTTTGCCACTCGCTGTGCGCTGAAAACGACGGACTTGCCCGGCTGCTCAGCCCGTCAACCATGAGCCGCGAGCGCGACGTCATTGTCCGTAGGCAGCTAGTGGCAAAATGCACCCTGTTAGAGTTGCGCTCGCTCCAACTTATTTTGCAAGAACCACACGGGAGACAAGTAAGTTCTTTTGGACACCTGCAGGTGGAGAGTCCATCCGTTGTACGAATGAAGTCTGACTCTCGGCTCCTGCACGAGCATTTTAATTAAGAGAAACAGGGTGGGTGTAAGAGTGGATTGAATAGAGGAAGCCCTTGACCTCTAGTCAAAACATAGCAAGGGGTGTTTTACGACTTTGTGTAGGAAGGGATAAGCGATAGGGATAAATAAGGGATAAATAATATTATTTATTACAGGTCGCAGTCAAAGTCAAAGCAACACAATGATACGATAAAGATAATCTGGAAAACCCTGACACACCCTGTAGTTGTCACTTTTGGAAAAGACGAGCGTCCCTCCAATCATCGCCGGTGACGTGTTTTTCAGGCTCTGGAGACAGGAGCTCATGTCAGAAATGTCATTGTGAGTCGCGTTTGTTTCTGCGCCGGAGCCGTTCGTTCCCTTTGCATCCAAAGAATCTCAAAGGCGGATTATTTGTGTCGACAGGAGAGAGATTTGCTGCTACGATACCGACGTCGAGAATCTCTGAGGAGGAACAAAGCGTGAGGTCCTGCAAGGTGAGTCTGTTTGTTTGCGGCTGCTTGGTGTTGCGCAAGATGAAATGGCCTTTTTCTCGCTATCGTTCCTCTCGTCGATTCATCGTGAGGTGTCGCTTCAGTTTGTTCAGAGAGATGTTCGCTTCCGCGCCCGCAGGTCATCGAAACATTTTACGGCTACGACGAAGACGTGTTGGTGGACTCGGACGGATCGTCCTTGTCTTTTCACACCGACAGAACCCCCGACACGGAACCCGAAGAGGTAGCCCGCCATTTCTGCCAGCGTATTGGCACCAAACATTCCTCTTCAGCCTGGAATCGGACTCGTCTTTGCGTCGCGGGTGCTTTGTCGCCGGTCTGACTGATTCTGGTACTAGTGCTGTGTTGCATTGGTGTGTGCATGAAGAGGCGGAGCTTCGCTACCGCCAGCTGACGCAAGAATATCAAGCGCTGCAACGAGCCTACGCTCTGCTAGCCCAGACCAGCGAAAGGGGACTACGACGCCGAGAAGGAGATCAAGGTGGCGCCCCTTCCCGCAACCCCCGGCCGGGTCGCAGCCTCCCCGTTCTCACCCAGCCTCGGGTGTTCTCTGGTCTGAAAGGAGGAGGAGGAGCCTCCCTCCTCCTCCTTTCAGACCAGAGAAAAGCTGATGGTAGAAATGGGTCACTATCAAAGCAGAGTAGCAGATCTGGAGTCAGCGCTGAAGCAACAAGGACAGGTAAGCTCATCAATGAGCACACCTTTTTCTCAGACAAAATAGCTACATTCTTCAGTCACTCATCCGTCTGGCATTACTGGACCAACCCCCCCCCCCCCGAACGTGGCTGGGAAAATGCGGAGAAAAGCAAATGTCATTTTCCAGTCAACCAAAGAATTTGTGGATGAAAATGACACAACATTCCAAAGCTGTCCACGCGTTTGTCTCTTCTAGAATGTCAAGTGGGTGGAGGAGAAGCAGCTGCTGCGTCAGAGCAATCAGCAGTTGGCCGAAAAGGTGACGGAAAGAAAGGCGCTGGGCGGAGTCGCTTGGCGTCACACCTGTCGGGAAGCCCCGCAGATGAGGTCTGACTGTCTTTTCAGGTCAGGCGGATGGAGGCGGAAGAAGCGCGTCTGAAAGAGCACATCCAGGATATCCGAGACCAAAACGAACTGCTTGAGTTCCGCATCCTGGAGCTGGAGGTGGGAAGACTCGCACAAGCGTGTTGAGGCCAGAGATGTGACGGACGGACGGACGGACGGACGGATGCATGCCTCTGCCTTTCAGGAGAGGGAGTGGCGCTCCCCCGTCTTGAAGTTTCTGCAAGTCCGTTTCCCAGACGGCCTCAGCCCTTTGCAGATCTACTGCGAGGCCGAGGGCGTGAGCGTACGTAAGGCGTCCCTCGCAACCCTAACCTTAACCCGAGGTCCCAGAACACCTTACATTGCTCCTTGCGCCTTTCCCCCGGACATCGTCATCAGTGATCTGATGAAGAAGCTGGACATCCTGGGCTATAACGCCGTAAGTGTATGTCGAACTCCTTATGTTCGCACTCCACGAGACTCGGCGGCTCAAATGTGACTTTTGGAAGGCTTTGCGCTGAAAGAAGCTTGTTGACGCTGTGCCTTTGGGCTCTTGCAGAATCTCACCAACGAGGAGCAGGTGGTCGTGATTCACGCCAGGACCCTTCTCACCCTAGCCGAGAAGGTAACGCGCACGTCCACGCACGCTCTCGCATTCTGCTTATGTGACAGCAGCCTTTCCTCAGTGGTTAGAATACATCAAAGTGACCAAGTCAGCACTTCAACAGAAGATGTTGGACATTGAAAGTGAGAAGGTAGACAGACACGCGACATCAGCCAAGGGGAACTCCGGCAATGTGCCCCAACAATTCTGACCTTGAGCTGTGCTAGGATATGTTCTGCAAGCAGAAGGGCTACCTGGATGAAGAGTTGGACTTCAGGAAGTGTTCCATGGACCAGGCTCATAAGGTAAGCCGCCCTCAAATCTCCCGCCGGACCACTGATGGACGAGGATTGCGGCCCAGAGGATCCTGGAGCTGGAGGCCATGTTGTACGAGGCGCTACCGCAGCGGGACTGCCCCGCCACGGACGGCGAAAAAGCCAGCCACGCTGGCGTGAATGACGTGCTGACGGCGGATCAGAGAGAAGAGCTTAGGAGCGCCGTGGACCAATGGAAGCGAGCCCTGATGTGCGAGTTGAGGGAGCGCGACGCTTGCATCCTCCAAGAGAGAATGGATCTGCTGCACAGCGCGCAACAGGTAAGGGCCCAAAGCCAGCCCGGCACTTACTTGCACGCTTACTGGCTTTTGAATGCCACTTTCCATTTGTCCGTCCTAGAGGAACAAAGAGCTGAAAGAATTCATCGAAGCTCAGAAGAGACAAATCAAACAATTGGAGGAGAAGTTTCTGTTTCTCTTTCTATTCTTCTCCTTGGCCTTCATTCTGTGGCCCTAACACCAGCTGGTGAGTGAGCTCCAGCGGCACCGCACTCGACACCTCCGATACACTGCCAGCCGGTCTCAGACGTTGGCAGACGCTCCGATGCCAACGTATACCCCCCGCCACGGTGACAGAGGCACCGCGTCACACCGGCGCTCATCCAATCAGAAGGCAGGAAAAGCAAATTCACATGCAGGGCACTTTTGAACCAGAAGAGAGCGCCACAAAAAACGGTTGTTGCCCCAAACGCGCACTAAAAAGGGTCAGAATAACAAGAGTCCCACTGGCCAGCCGGGGCCACCCGTCCAGCTGTTTCTTCAGGGGGGAAAAAAATTGGAGTCACCGGTGAGTACATTTTGCATTTAGCTCTGCTTTTCTGCTTCTGTCTTCAAGTGTGTGGCATCCTGCGATCAAAGAGTCAGCCAACCCCAAAGCGGTTGACCTCAACGTCCCACCACCATGCCTACCAGAGCAGGTGACGTGATGCTTTGGACATCCTTCCGTCTCAGATGCCCAAAAGTACTCTTTGCCACATCTGCGGCAATACGGTGTCTTTTCAAAGGTGCAAATAAATCCAGCGTGGGCGGAACACGCACGTCTTCGGTTTTTCCCGCTTTGTTTGTGTGACAGCTGTTGTGAAAATTTTATACAAATAAAGTTGTATAGTACAGGTTTGGCCAAGCCGCAACTCCCGAACCGCATGCGGCTCTTTTATGTTCATATCAACATTTGTGTGTGTGTGTGTGTGGGGGGGGGGGGGGGGGGGGGGGTTGTGCGTGTTGGCTTCACTTGAGTTCAATTTGGTATTTTGGTCAAAAGCGCATGTGGTGAAATTCCACAAAGTAGGATGGGCAAACACATTTCTTTAAACTATGAGTGTCAATTGGGCTCTCGAAATGGCAGGGAAAAGATGCACAGCAAAACGAAAATACGTAGATGAACACAGGACGTTTTAATCAGAGTGGGAAAGTTTCTATTTTTTGTTGAACGTGATGGCAAACCATTCTGCCTGATATGTCAGACCTCAGCGCATTTCAAAGATTCAAATCTTCAGCGCCATGCACTTCAGCTCACTCCATGCTAACATTGATCAGGCGTCGAACCCGCATCATCATGCTTAAGAGGTGGCCATGCTAACCAGTGCGCCATTATGTCAACGCATAATAACTAAGTCTACTGGTCAAAACAGCGGTTACTATATGACGTCGCTACGTCGTGGTCACGTGACGCAGACAAGACGTCAATGGACGTGGGCAGAGTTAACTTGTTTAAAAGGGAGTAGGCAGAAGAAATATTTAATTTATTTAAATCTATTTTGAGTGCACACCATTATGCCAATGCATAACAACTGTAAATCTACTAAACAAAACAGCGGTTGCTATATGACATCTGCCACGTCGTGGTCACGTGACATACGTGACGTCGATGGGCGTAACTTTCGCCGGAATTCAAATCCGCGGGGAGAGTTAACTTGTTTAAAAGAGAGTGGGCAGAAGAATTATTTAATTTATTTAAATCTATTTGGTGTGTGCGCCATTATGTCAATGCATAACAACTGTAAGTCTACTAAACAAAACAGCGGTTGCTATTTGACGTCTGCCACGTCGTGGTCACGTGACGCGGACGTGACGTCGACGCCTACTTTACATCCCACCGATCACAGGACTCCTCGGCTGCATAACCGTGCCCCCTTCCCAACCAATCGGATTTGCTATACGCGAAAACGACGCCAATGGAAAGAGCTTCCGCCCAAATTTAAATCCGTGGGCGTGGCTCGCAGCAGGAAGTAGGAAAATGGCGGCGATGTTGACAAAGACACAGCGGATGGTAACATACGACTAACAAGAGAAATATTTTTATTTTCTGCTTGCAACTGGACCGTCCAGAGCGTACACGGTAAGTACAACTCATCGTTTTTAAAAAGAAGTACTTTTGTTGCCCTGAAAAGCGAGTGAGCGTGGCGTTTGTGGGGGACGTCGAATTTCGACGATTCTTTCTGGTCAACGGTTGTAAATGATTGTGTTGATTAAAAAAGAAAACTTGATGTAACTCTACTTTTAACTGCCGTTTCAGATAGATTTGGAATTGCATCACATCCAATTTTGCCTAGAGCGTACACGGTAAGTAACACTCGTTGTGTTTAAGGAGATTTACGTTTGTAATAGCAGAAGTGTAGCCGCGTTGCGTTGTACGTGTGAATGTTGGTCCGGGCGAAATGTTAATGTTTAATTTCATTCCTTTAGGTTCCACGGTGTTTGTTGGCTGCAAGTTTTCCACTGCAAGAAGAGGCTCATATCATTGACCAGGAGCGAGCTACAATGGTGAGTAGCCATAACATTTATGTTAAACACTTCCTATTTCATGTCTAACAGTACTTGATTTAACAAATAACCATAAATAAATACAGTGTGGGCACTGAAGTTAACATATGTGATTATACTGCCTAATCTGTCACCGAGTAGATTGTTGCAAAGTAATATAAGATCCAAAGTTGTAATTCAGAATAGTTTTCAAAAGAAGGCCATTAGAATTATATACAAGTCTGATTACCCTGAACAAGCTATTAATTAAATCACAAATTCTTCAATTCAAAGATTTGGTAGATTATCAGACAAATAATGTCTAACAGTAATTGATTTAACACATCACGATAAGTAGATTGAGTGTGGGCACTCTCAAGTTAACATATGTGATTATACTGCCTAATCTGTTACAGAGTATGTTGTTGCCAAGTAATGTAGAATAGATCCAAAGTAGTAATCCAGAATAGTTTTGAAGAGGCCATTAGAATGATAAACAAATCTGATTACCTTGAACATAATAACAAGCTAAGTGTTTAATATGTCCTATGAAGTCAAAATTGGGCACCATCATGTGGTGAAATTTGGAATTGCATCACATCCAATTTTGCCTGGGAACAAACAGATTACATAAATCTTAGTTTTGAATAAGCCACTCCTTCTCAAACAAGTAAACTCTGCCCATTTTGCGCAGTAGATGTTCTGTTAATATCTAGTATTTATACAAAGTCATAATTTAAATTGCTTTCAACCTTCATTCATCGGTTCAACCAACATTACTCGCTCTTATTACCAACTTGTATTGATTTAACTAAGCGTTTAATACTTCCTATCAGGTCTCAAATCGAGATTTGGCAAAATACAATTTCAGCAAATCCAATTTTGCCAGGGAACAAAAATAGATTAAATAAACTAAATAAGTCCTCTTCCCATTAAATAAATCAGAAAAGTCTGTCTTGTAACCAGTCCTCTTCAAACAAGTAAAGTCTGCCCATTTTGTGCCGTAGATTTTGTGTCTATGCCTAGTATTTAAACAAAATCATAATTTAAACGACTTCTTTCCTTCATTCACTTTGGAAATTTGGAATTGCAGCAAATCGAATTTTGGCAGGGAACAAAAATAGATCAATTAAACTAAATAAGTCTTCTTCCCATTAAATAAATTAAAAAAGTCTGTCTTGTAACCAGTCCTTTTCAAACAAGTAAAGTCTGCCCATTTTGTGCCGTCGATTTTGTGTTAATGCCTAGTATTTATACAAAATCATAATTTAAAGGACTTCATTCCTTCATTCACTTTGGAAATTTGGAATTGCAGCACATCAAATTTTGCCTGGGAAGAAAAGTAGATTAAATAAATTTAATAAGTCTTACTACTTCCCATTAAATAAATTAAATACGTCTTACTTGTTCCCACTCCTTTTCAAAACAGTAGTTTAAAACGAGGGCCCTTCACTCAATCTTTAACCTCAACCCCGCACGTTGTGTTGTATCTGTGAATGTTGGTTGTGGCCAAATGATAGTTTTCTTTCATTCGTTTAGGTTCCAAGAAAACTTGATGTAACTCTACTTTTAACTGCCGTTTCAGATAAGCGGGTATTACGTCGCAGTCAAATGCCGCGGATATGACGTAATTGCCCGAACCTCCGCCAAAATTCAAATCTGTTGGCGCGATGGCCGTGAGCCACTGAGCAGCGACGATTATCAACAGAAATATCTTTATTTTCTGCTTGCAACTGGACCGTCTAGAGCGTACACGGTAAGTAACACTCATTGTGTTTAAGGAGATTTACGTTTGTAATAGCAGAAGTGTAGCCGCGTTGCGTTGTACGTGTGAAAATTGGTCGAGGCGAAATGTTAATGTTTAATTTCATTCCTTTAGGTTCCACGGTGTTTGTTGGCTGCAAGTTTTCCACTGCAAGAAGAGGCTCGTATCATTGACCAGGAGCGAGCTACAATGGTGAGTAGCCATAACATTTATGTTAAACACTTCCTATTTCATGTCTAACAGTACTTGATTTAACAAATAACCATAAATAAATACAGTGTGGGCACTGAAGTTAACATATGTGATTATACTGCCTAATCTGTCACGGAGTAGATTGTTGCAAAGTAATATAAGATCCAAAGTTGTAATTCAGAATAGTTTTCAAAAGAAGGCCATTAGAATTATATACAAGTCTGATTACCCTGAACAAGCTATTAATTAAATCACAAATTCTTCAATTCAAAGATTTGGTAGATTATCAGACAAATAATGTCTAACAGTAATTGATTTAACACATCACGATAAGTAGATTGAGTGTGGGCACTCTCAAGTTAACATATGTGATTATACTGCCTAATCTGTTACAGAGTATGTTGTTGCCAAGTAATGTAGAATAGATCCAAAGTAGTAATCCAGAATAGTTTTGAAGAGGCCATTAGAATGATAAACAAATCTGATTACCTTGAACATAATAACAAGCTAAGTGTTTAATATGTCCTATGAAGTCAAAATTGGGCACCATCATGTGGTGAAATTTGGAATTGCATCACATCCAATTTTGCCTGGGAACAAACAGATTACATAAATCTTAGTTTTGAATAAGCCACTCCTTCTCAAACAAGTAAACTCTGCCCATTTTGCGCAGTAGATGTTCTGTTAATATCTAGTATTTATACAAAGTCATAATTTAAATTGCTTTCAACCTTCATTCATCGGTTCAACCAACATTACTCGCTCTTATTACCAACTTGTATTGATTTAACTAAGCGTTTAATACTTCCTATCAGGTCTCAAATCGAGATTTGGCAAAATACAATTTCAGCAAATCCAATTTTGCCAGGGAACAAAAATAGATTAAATAAACTAAATAAGTCCTCTTCCCATTAAATAAATCAGAAAAGTCTGTCTTGTAACCAGTCCTCTTCAAACAAGTAAAGTCTGCCCATTTTGTGCTGTAGATTTTGTGTCTATGCCTAGTATTTAAACAAAATCATAATTTAAACGACTTCTTTCCTTCATTCACTTTGGAAATTTGGAATTGCAGCAAATCGAATTTTGGCAGGGAACAAAAATAGATCAATTAAACTAAATAAGTCTTCTTCCCATTAAATAAATTAAAAAAGTCTGTCTTGTAACCAGTCCTTTTCAAACAAGTAAAGTCTGCCCATTTTGTGCCGTCGATTTTGTGTTAATGCCTAGTATTTATACAAAATCATAATTTAAAGGACTTCATTCCTTCATTCACTTTGGAAATTTGGAATTGCAGCACATCAAATTTTGCCTGGGAAGAAAAGTAGATTAAATAAATTTAATAAGTCTTACTACTTCCCATTAAATAAATTAAATACGTCTTACTTGTTCCCACTCCTTTTCAAAACAGTAGTTTAAAACGAGGGCCCTTCACTCAATCTTTAACCCCAACCCCGCACGTTGTGTTGTATCTGTGAATGTTGGTTGTGGCCAAATGATAGTTTTCTTTCATTCGTTTAGGTTCCAAGAAAACTTGATGTAACTCTACTTTTAACTGCCGTTTCAGATAAGCGGGTATTACGTCGCAGTCATGTGCCGTGGATATGACGTAATTGCCCGAACCTCCGCCAAAATTCAAATCTGTTGGCGCGATGGCCGTGAGCCACTGAGCAGCGACGATTATCAACAGAAATATCTTTATTTTCTGCTTGCAACTGGACCGTCTAGAGCGTACACTGTAAGTAACACTCATTGTGTTTAAGGAGATTTACGTTTGTAATAGCAGAAGTGTAGCCGCGTTGCGTTGTACGTGTGAAAATTGGTCGAGGCGAAATGTTAATGTTTAATTTCATTCCTTTAGGTTCCACGGTGTTTGTTGGCTGCAAGTTTTCCACTGCAAGAAGAGGCTCGTATCATTGACCAGGAGCGAGCTACAATGGTGAGTAGCCATAACATTTATGTTAAACACTTCCTATTTCATGTCTAACAGTACTTGATTTAACAAATAACCATAAATAAATACAGTGTGGGCACTGAAGTTAACATATGTGATTATACTGCCTAATCTGTCACGGAGTAGATTGTTGCAAAGTAATATAAGATCCAAAGTTGTAATTCAGAATAGTTTTCAAAAGAAGGCCATTAGAATTATATACAAGTCTGATTACCCTTAACATAACAACAAGCTATTAATTAAATCACAAATTCTTCAATTCAAAGATTTGGTAGATTATCAGACAAATAATGTCTAACAGTAATTGATTTAACACATCACGATAAGTAGATTGAGTGTGGGCACTCTCAAGTTAACAGATATGATTATACTGCCTAATCTGTTACAGAGTATGTTGTTGCCAAGTAATATAGAATAGATCCAAAGTAGTAATCCAGAATAGTTTTGAAGAGGCCATTAGAATAATAAACAAATCTGATTACCTTGAACATAATAACAAGCTAAGTGTTTAATATGTCCTATGAAGTCAAAATTGGGCACCATCATGTGGTGAAATTTGGAATTGCATCACATCCAATTTTGCCTGGGAACAAACAGATTAAATAAATCTTAGTTTTGAATAAGCCACTCCTTCTCAAACAAGTAAACTCTGCCCATTTCGCGCAGTAGATGTTCTGTTAATATCTAGTATTTATACAAAGTCATAATTTAAATTGCTTTCAACCTTCATTCATCGGTTCAACCAACATTACTCGCTCTTATTACCAACTTGTATTGATTTAACTAAGCGTTTAATACTTCCTATCAGGTCTCAAGGCAAGATTTGGCAAAATACAATTTCAGCAAATCCAATTTTGCCAGGGAACAAAAATAGATTAAATAAACTAAATAAGTCTTCTTCCCATTAAATAAATCAGAAAAGTCTGTCTTGTAACCAGTCCTCTTCAAACAAGTAAAGTCTGCCCATTTTGTGCCGTAGATTTTGTGTCTATGCCTAGTATTTAAACAAAATCATAATTTAAACGACTTCTTTCCTTCATTCACTTTGGAAATTTGGAATTGCAGCAAATCGAATTTTGCCAGGGAACAAAAATAGATCAATTAAACTAAATAAGTCTTCTTCCCATTAAATAAATTAAAAAAGTCTGTCTTGTAACCAGTCCTTTTCAAACAAGTAAAGTCTGCCCATTTTGTGCCGTCGATTTTGTGTTAATGCCTAGTATTTATACAAAATCATAATTTAAAGGACTTCATTCCTTCATTCACTTTGGAAATTTGGAATTGCAGCACATCAAATTTTGCCTGGGAAGAAAAGTAGATTAAATAAATTTAATAAGTCTTACTACTTCCCATTAAATAAATTAAATACGTCTTACTTGTTCCCACTCCTTTACAAAAAAGTAGTTTAAAACGAGGTCCCTTCACTCAACCTTTAACCCTATTTATTCACCTTCTAGGCTAAGTGTTAAAGGCTAAGTGTTAAAGGCTAAGTGTTAAAGGCTAAGTGTTAGAGGCTAAGTGCCAGAGGCTAGGCGCCAGAGGCGAGTTTTTGTGGGCTGAAGTTTTAGTGGGGTTAGTGTGAATACAATCCAAAAGAATACAACAGAATACAATACAATAGAATATAATACATAGATTAAATTCAATAGCTCTTACTACTTCCCATTAAATAAATTAAATACGTCTTACTTGTTCCCAATCCTTTTCAAAAAAGTAGTTTAAAACGAGGGCCCTTCACTCAACCTTTAACCTCAACCCCGCACGTCACATTGTGTTGTATCTGTGAATGTTGGTTGTGGCCAAATGATAGTTTTCTTTCATTCGTTTAGGTTCCACGGTGTTTGTTGGCTATGTTTTCCACTGTCAGAAGGATGAAAATACAAAGTACAACGCTTGGACGTGGGCGAAGACGTCACCGGTGAGTCCTTCCTTCCTATTTATTTACCTTCTAGATGCTAGAGGCTAAGTGTTAGAGGCTAAGTGTTAGAGGCTAAGTGTTAAACACAATACGAACAACACAACGATACTGCACTGAACAACACGATACCGCACTGAGAAACACGATACCGCACTGAACAACACGATACCGCACTGAACAACACCATGCCGCACTGAACACCATGCCACACTGAACAACACCATCCCGCACTGAACAACACCATGCCGCACTAAACAACACCATGCCGCACTGAACAACACCATGCCTCACTGAACGACACCATGCCGCACTGAAAGACACCATGCCGCACTGAACGACACCATGCCGCACTGAAAGACACCATCCCGCACTGAACACCATGCCGCACTGAACAACACCATCCTGCACTGAACAACACCATCCCGCACTGAACAACACCATGCCGCACTGAACAACACCATGCCGCACTGAACAACACCATGCCGCAATGAACAACACCATCCCGCACTGAACAACATTATGCTGCACTGAACAACATTATGCCGCACTGAACAACACCATGCCGCACTGAACAACACCATGCCGCACTGAACAACACCATCCTGCACTGAACAACACCATCCCGCACTGAACAACACCATGCCGCACTGAACAACATTATGGCGCACTGAACAACATTATGCCGCACTGAACAACACCATGCCGCACTGAACAACACCATGCCGCACTGAACAACACCATGCCGCAATGAACAACACCATCCCGCACTGAACAACACCATGCCGCACTGAGCAACACCATGCCGCACTGAACAACACCATCCTGCACTGAACAACACCATGCCGCACTGAACAACACCATTCCGCACTGAACAACACCATGCCGCACTGAACAACATTACGCTGCACTGAACAACACCATGCCGCACTGAACAACACCATGCCGCACTGAACAACACCATGCCGCATTGAACAACACCATGCCGCATTGAACAACACCATGCCGCACTGAACAACACCATCCTGCACTGAACAACACCATGCCGCATTGAACAACACCATGCCGCACTGAACAACACCATCCTGCACTGAACAACACCATCCCGCACTGAACAACACCATCCCGCATTGAACAACACCATCCTGCACTGAACAACACCATGCCGCACTGAACAACACCATGCCGCACTGAACAACACCATTCCGCACTGAACAACACCATGCCGCACTGAACAACACCATCCCGCACTGAACAACACCATCCCGCACTGAACAACACCATGCCGCACTGAACAACACCATCCTGCACTGAACAACACCATCCTGCACTGAACAACACCATGCCGCACTGAACAACACCATGCCGCACTGAACAACACCATGCCGCACTGAACAACACCATGCCGCACTGAACAACATTATGCCGCACTGAACAACATTATGTCGCACTGAACAACACCATGCCGCACTGAACAACACCATGCCGCACTGAACAACATTATGCCGCACTGAAAAACACCATGCCGCACTGAACAACACCATCCCGCACTGAACAACACCATGCCGCATTGAACAACACCATGCCGCACTGAACAACACCATGCTGCACTGAACAACATTATGCTGCACTGAACAACACGATCCTGCATTGAACAACACCATGCCGCACTGAACAACACCATCCTGCACTGAACAACACCATCCTGCACTGAACAACACCACCCCGCACTGAACAACACGATCCCGCATTGAACACCATCCCGCACTGAACAACACCATGCCGCACTGAACAACACCATTCCGCACTGAACAACACCATGCCGCACTGAACAACACCATGCCGCACTGAACAACACCATGCCGCACTGAACAACACCATGCCGCACTGAACAACATTATGCCGCACTGAACAACACCATGCCGCACTGAACAACACCATCCCGCACTGAACAACACCATGCCGCATTGAACAACACCATGCCGCACTGAACAACACCATCCTGCACTGAACAACACCATCCCGCACTAAACAACACCATGCCGCACTGAACAACATTATGGCGCACTGGACAACATTATGCCGCACTGAACAACACCATGCCGCACTGAACAACACCATGCCGCACTGAACAACACCATGCCGCACTGAACAACACCATGCCGCACTGAACAACATTATGCCGCACTGAACAACACCATGCCGCACTGAACAACACCATGCCGCACTGAACAACACGATCCCGCATTGAACAACACCATCCTGCACTGAACAACACCATGCCGCACTGAACAACACCATGCCGCACTGAACAACACCATTCCGCACTGAACAACACCATGCCGCACTGAACGACACCATCCTGCACTGAACAACACCATCCCGCACTGAACAACACCATGCCGCATTAAACAACACCATGCCGCACTGAACAACACCATCCTGCACTGAACAACACCATGCCGCACTGAACAACACCATGCCGCACTGAACAACACCATGCCGCACTGAACAACATTATGCCGCACTGAACAACATTATGCCGCACTAAACAACATTGTCGCACTGAACAACACCATGCCGCACTGAACAACACCATGCTGCACTGAACAACATTATGCCGCACTGAACAACACGATCCCGCATTGAACAACACCATCCCGCAGTGAACAACACCATGCTGCATTGAACAACACCATGCCGCACTGAACAACACCATGCTGCACTGAACAACATTATGCTGCACTGAACAACACGATCCTGCATTGAACAACACCATGCCGCACTGAACAACACCATCCTGCACTGAACAACACCATGCCGCACTGAACAACACCATGCCGCACTGAACAACATTATGCCGCACTGAAAAACACCATGCCGCACTGAACAACACCATCCCGCACTGAACAACACCATGCCGCATTGAACAACACCATGCCGCACTGAACAACACCATGCTGCACTGAACAACATTATGCTGCACTGAACAACACGATCCTGCATTGAACAACACCATGCCGCACTGAACAACACCATCCTGCACTGAACAACACCATCCTGCACTGAACAACACCACCCCGCACTGAACAACACGATCCCGCATTGAACAACACCATCCCGCACTGAACAACACCATGCCGCACTGAACAACACCATTCCGCACTGAACAACACCATGCCGCACTGAACAACACCATGCCGCACTGAACAACACCATGCCGCACTGAACAACACCATGCCGCACTGAACAACATTATGCCGCACTGAACAACACCATGCCGCACTGAACAACACCATCCCGCACTGAACAACACCATGCCGCATTGAACAACACCATGCCGCACTGAACAACACCATCCTGCACTGAACAACACCATCCCGCACTAAACAACACCATGCCGCACTGAACAACATTATGGCGCACTGGACAACATTATGCCGCACTGAACAACACCATGCCGCACTGAACAACACCATGCCGCACTGAACAACACCATGCCGCACTGAACAACACCATGCCGCACTGAACAACATTATGCCGCACTGAACAACACCTTGCCGCACTGAACAACACCATGCCGCACTGAACAACACGATCCCGCATTGAACAACACCATCCTGCACTGAACAACACCATGCCGCACTGAACAACACCATGCCGCACTGAACAACACCATTCCGCACTGAACAACACCATGCCGCACTGAACAACACCATCCCGCACTGAACAACACCATCCCGCACTGAACAACACCATGCCGCATTGAACAACACCATGCCGCACTGAACAACACCATCCTGCACTGAACAACACCATGCCGCACTGAACAACACCATGCCGCACTGAACAACACCATGCCGCACTGAACAACATTATGCCGCACTGAACAACATTATGCCGCACTAAACAACATCATGTCGCACTGAACAACACCATGCCGCACTGAACAACACCATGCTGCACTGAACAACATTATGCCGCACTGAACAACACGATCCCGCATTGAACAACACCATCCCGCAGTGAACAACACCATGCCGCATTGAACAACACCATGCCGCACTGAACAACACCATGCTGCACTGAACAACATTATGCTGCACTGAACAACACGATCCTGCATTGAACAACACCATGCCGCACTGAACAACACCATCCTGCACTGAACAACACCTTTCCACACTGAACAACACCATGCCGCACTGAACAACATTATGCCGCACTGAACAACACCATGCCGCACTGAACAACACCATGCCGCACTGAACAACACCATGCCGCACTGAACAACACCATGCCGCAATGAACAACACCATCCCGCACTGAACAACACCATGCCGCATTGAACAACACCATGCCGCACTGAACAACACCATCCCGCACTGAACAACACCACCCCGCACTGAACAACCCGATCCCGCATTGAACAACACCATCCCGGACTGAACAACACCATGCCGCACTGAACAACACCATTCCGCACTGAACAACACCATGCCGCACTGAACAACACCATGCCGCACTGAACAACACCATGCCGCACTGAACAACACCATGCCGCACTGAACAACATTATGCCGCACTGAACAACACCATGCCGCACTGAACAACACCATCCCGCACTGAACAACACCATGCCGCATTGAACAACACCGTGCCGCACTGAACAACACCATCCTGCACTGAACAACACCATCCCGCACTGAACAACACCATGCCGCACTGAACAACATTATGGCGCACTGAACAACATTATGCCGCACTGAACAACACCATGCCGCACTGAACAACACCATGCCGCACTGAACAACACCATGCCGCACTGAACAACATTATGCCGCACTGAACAACATTATGCCGCACTGAACAACACCATGCCGCACTGAACAACACCATGCCGCACTGAACAACACCATGCCGCACTGAACAACACGACGTCGCACTGAACAACACGACGCCGCACAGAACAACACGACACCGCACAGAATAACACAATACCGCACAGAACAACACAATACCGCACAAACAGTTTTAGATAATATTACGTCGCAGTCATGTGACGCGGACATGACGTCAATAGGCGGAACTCACGGCAAAATTATAATCCGTGGGCGTGGCTTGCAACAGGAAGTAGGAAAGCGGCAGTTCTGGCAAACAAGACACAGCTGTTAGCAACACGATGACTAACAAGGCAAATATTTTTGTTTTCAGCTTGCAACTTGACCGTCTAGAGCGTACAAGGTAATTACAACTGTTTTTTTTTAGCCCTGAAAAGCAAGGGAGTGTGGCGTTTGGGAGGAATGTCGAACTCGGCGTCTGCTTCCAGCCACAGACGCCAAATTTCGACGATTATTTCGACTGGTCAACGGTTGTAAATTATTGCGTTGACTAAAAACTTTATTTAACTCTACTCTTAACTTTGCCGTTTCAGATATGCGGGTATTACACCGCGGAAATGACGTCAATAGGCTGAACTCTCGCCAAAATTCAAATCTGTGGGCGCAATGGCCTTGAGCGAGACACCGGATACAAACACGACGATTATCAACAGAAATATCTTTATTTTCCGCTTGCAAGTGGACCGTCTAGAGCGTACACGGTAAGTACAACTCATTGTGTTTAAAAAGATTTACGTTTGTGTAGTTTGCGTTGCGTTGTATCTGTGAATGTTGGTTGAGGCTAAATGTTAATGTTTAATTTCATTCCTTTAGGTTCCACGGTGTTTGTTGGCTGTATGTTTTCCACTGCAAGAAGAGGCTCGTATCATTGACCAGCAGGAGCTACAATGGTGAGTACCCCTTTCGTCTTCCATTTATGTTAAACACTTCCTATTTCATGTCTAACAGTACTCGATTTAACAAATAACCATAAATAAATACAGTGTGGGCAGTCACGTTAACATATGTGATTATCCTGCCTAATATGTTTATCACAAATATGTCACTAATCACTAATATGTTTATTTGTTTATCACAACACCTTTGGACCTTCAGCAATCGATTATTTACCTTCATCTACATAGAGACAGAACGATGGTGTCTTAAACATCTCATTCATTTCACCAAATAACTTCACGCAGGTGGATAACGGCCGTCTCGGTCACGCTATGTTGCGTGATGCAGTTTTGAAGAACCAAATGCATTTATTCAATGAATAAGTCAAGCTAGTTCTATGTTTATGATGTTGTAAGTTACGGTACCGATTGAAGTTGAGTTCGAAGCCAGTGGAAAACAGCGCTGCGTTTGTGCTCTCCAGGTACAAATGTTGTGATCTCTGACTGACGACCGGGCGAGACTCGAGTAAGAGATGTCCAAACGAGCTCCGGCAGGGCGGGCCAAGGCGGAGCGAACGGACGCCCTTCAGGCCGCCAATGACGAGCTGAGAACCAAACTGATGGACGTCCAGTTAGAACTTCAGCAGGAGAAGAACAAGGTGAAAACCTCAACAGACAGACACTGCCTGCCTCCCTGCCTGCCTCCCTGCCTGCCTCCCTGCCTGCCTCCCTCCCTCCCAGTTTTCCCGATGTAGATTAGACATGCGTGTGCCATGACTGTGTCAGCCTACATCAACAAATGCACCGAGGACGTCAGCACCACTAAGAATATCATCACCCGGGGCAACCAACGACCCTGGATGACTGAGGAGGTACGTCAAACGCTACGAGCGCGGAACTCTGCCTTCAAGTCTGGCGACAAGGAGACACTGAGGACAGCGAGAGCCAACTTGAACCGTGCCATCAGGATAGCGAAGCGAGACCGCAGTCGAAAATTTCAGGATCGTTTCCACGACGTCAAAAACATCAGGAGTATGTGGCAAGGCATACGGGCGATTACAGACTACAACTCACCCTCCCCCCCCCCGGTGGGTGTAGTTGATGCTGACTTTCTAAATGGTCTAAATAACTTCTTTGGGAGGTTCGAGGCACTAAACGGCACTCCAGCAGTTAAAACTGTCCCCCATCAGGAAGAGGAGGTACTCTGCCTTGACTCCGCCGATGTGTTGAAGACCCTGAGGAGAGTCAACCCCTGTAAGGCCCCTGGCCCCGACAACATTCCTGGGCGTGTGTTCAGGGAATGTGCAAGTCATCTGGCTGGGGTCATCACAGACATTTTTAACACCTCGCTGGGCCAAGCCACAGTGCCGGCGTGCTTTAAGACTGCCTCCATCATTCCGGTGCCGAAGAAACCTCAAATCACCTCATTTAATGATTACCGGCCTGTTGCACTGACTCCGGTTATGATGAAGTGCTTCGAAAGGCTGCTTAAAGGTCACATCGTTTCCAGACTCCCCCTATTATTTGACCCGTTCCAGTTTGCCGACCGGCAAAACCGCTCCACTCAGGACGCCATCTCCTCCGTTCTTCACCTGAGCCTGGCTCACCTGGAGGAGAAGAACACCCATGTGCGGAGGCTGTTCCTGGACTTCAGCTCAGCGTTTAACACCATCATCCCACAGCATCTGGTAGGAAAATTGGAACACCTGGGCTTCAACACCCCCCTTCGCAACTGGCTGCTAGACTTCCTCACCAACAGACCTCAGTCAGTCCGGGTCGGACAGAACACCTCTGATGTCATCACCCTCAGCACAGGCTCCCTTCAGGGCTGCGTCCTGAGCCCCCTGCTGTGCACCCTGATGACACACGACTGCGTCCTCAGGTTCACCACCAATCACATCGTGAAGTCAGCAGACGACACAACGGTGGTGGGGCTCATCAGAGACAACAACGACCTGGACTACAGAGAGGAGGTGGAGCAGCTGGTGGGCTGGTGCAGAGAAAACAGCCTGATCCTGAATGAGGAGAAGATGAAGGAGATCATCGTCGACTTCAGGAAAAAACAGCCTCACCACGCTCCACTGATCATCAACAGCTCAGCTGTGGAGGTGGTCAGCACCACCAAATTCCTGGGGGTCCACATCACAGAAGACCTCACCTGGACTATGAACACTACGGCACTGGTCAAGAGGGCACAGAAGCGCTTGTACTTCCTGCGGAGGATGAGGAGAGCCCACCTGCCCCCACCCATCATGAGGACGTTCTACAGGAGCACCATAGAGAGCATTCTGACAAGCTGTCTCTCTGTGTGGTGTGGAGGCTGCACCGCCTCCGATTGGAAGAACGTGAGGAGAGTGGTGAGGACAGCAGAGAGGATCATAGGGGCTCCTCTTCCCTCCATTCAGGACATTTCATCTCAGCGCTGCATGTCCCGTGCCCGTAACATCATCAATGACCCATCACACCCCCACCATGGACTGTTCTCCCTGCTGCCCTCTGGGAAGAGGTTTGCAGCATCCGCTGCAGGTCCACCAGGTTCTGCAACAGCTTTTTCCCTGCTGTCATCAGACTGTTGAACACTAGAACTGTTGAGCTCTAAACTGAACTCTGCATCACACATTCACAGAACTGTACTTTATGACACTACGGACCTCTATCTTGCACTATCTCGCACTACCAACTTTACTGAACTTGTATAAACCCTTTAAATAGAAGTTTAATACATGGTTTAGCATTCCTCTGCACACTCTTGAATACTGTTTTGCCTACTTGCACTATTGCATAATTATCACTGCTGCACTTTATACTTATTTTTAATATATATATATATATATATATAGTATATATGTATATATATATATTTTCATAGGATATGTTACTTCTATTCAACTGCAATATCACTACTTTGTTGTAAGACGTATGCAACGGAATTTCGTTTTGTATGCACCATGTGCAGACAAGATGACAATAAAGTTTGTCTAAGTCTAAGTCATGTCAGGTCAGCTGTCTGGAGAGAGAGAGAAGTCAGGACCTGCGGGCGGAGCACCACCGTGCCACCGCCGCCATGACGGAACTCAAAAGCAAACTCCATGAGGAGAAGCAGAAAGAGTTAGCCATTACCAGGGAGACATTACTGCGGCAGCATGAAATGGAGCTGATGAGAGTGATCAAAATCAAAGATGGAGAGATCCAGCGACTGAATGCCTTGGTCCTCAGCCTGAGGGACGGCTCCATGGACAAGGTGATCCGCTCTATCCGTGTCTGACTATCCGCACGCCACGTCGGGCTTCGATGCGGCCGCTACCGTATTGTGTAGCTTGTCCCCAGTAAGCGTCGCGGCGCTCCGTTGCGGTCTCAACGGCCCGGTGTGGCGCAATGTCTGCTCAGGTGAGGAGGGGGGGCGCTTTGCTGGCGGAGGTGGAGGAGACGCGGCGGTGTCGGGAGACCGAGCGGTGTCGCCTCCACCAGGAGCGCGGAAGAAGCCCTGGCAGCGGCCCAGCAGGCCTGGCAGTCCCGAGCGGCCGAGCTCCGATCGGCTCATCACCAGCATCGGGAGGAGCTGAGCCGAACCAAGAGAGACTGCGAGAGGGAGATCCGCCGACTGGTAGGACTGATCAGATGCGCGGTGCGTGGCTATGTTCCCAATTTCGTTGTATACCTCCAGTGCAATGACACCTAAGGCATTCTATTCTATTCTATTTCACAAGAAGAAAATGTCCGGTTGCTCGCTTCGCTTTTGTCACAGCAAAGGTGTTCTAGTCGATTCAAGAAAAAAATTGGCCGGTTGCTCTCTTTGTTTTTGTCACAATTCTGGCAAATGAGTTTGCCCGCCTGCCTGAGCGCTCCCCGTTTGTACATCCAGACGGATGAGATCAAGCTGAAAGACAGAGCGGTTAGTGTTTTGGATGAAGCCCTGGGGCCGGCCACGTCCACCGCCTTCAGCTGCAGACTCAGGCTGCCGAGCAGCAGATCGCTGCCCTGAGGGATTCCCAAAGGGCGGGCCTAAACTACCCTGGAAGTGGGGTCAACGCCGCTACTAGCAATCCTCTTCATTGCGTAAGCCACCTCATCACACACTTGCAGTACGCATGACTTAGTTCGTTGCTGGAGGAAGGTAGCACAAAAACAGTTTTGAACTTTGAACGAGTGCTTGTGTGTGTGTGTTGCGGGGCGTTTTCAGTCTCAGGAGGATCGGGACACGCGACGGTTTCATCTGAAAATCGCTGAGCTCAGCGCAGTCATCAGGAAACTGGAGGATCGAAACGCCCTGCTTTCTGAAGAGCGCAATGAACTGGTAATTTATTGACGGCACGCTTGAAGGTTTGCGCTACGTTTGATGCGCGCCATCCAGCGAGGCACCCATTGCGCTTGCTTATTAGTTGAGCGGCGCGGCGAGTCGGTTGCCTGGTAGATGTCTTTTATTGGGAGCCAAAGCCACGATTCCGTTCAAACCGATGCAAAAGGAATGGATACGTTCTGGCCCGCGTGTTGTGCGTCTTTCACATCCCGCACTTCATGCTTGCAGCTAAAGCGACTGAGAGAAACAGAAAGCCAGTTTCTGCCACTCCTGTACAAAAACAAACGCCTGAGCAGGAAGAATGAAGAACTCTCGCTGGTGCTGTGTCGCCTTGAAAACAAAGTGCGCTTTGTCACCCAGGAGAACGAGGAGATGGCAAGCTTGGTAAGTCGACGCGGACAACGGCGGCGTGCCAACAGAGTCCACTGCATTTGTGTTCCACAGAGAAGGCCTAGTTCGCTCAATGACCTGGACCGCGGTTGCGGCCAGCAGGACGGTGAAATGGAGTTCCTTCAAGTTGTGGAGCAGCGGCACATCATCGACGACTTGTCCAAGGTCTTCAGGCAGGCGACTCGGTGCACGTACGGCAGCGCCGCGCTCGCTCGCTGTCGCCAGGAAACCTTTTCCGTCCAAAGCTTGGCCGGCGGCCGCCATCCAAAAAATTGGCCCCTTAAATTCCGACCTTTCAAGCAGGAGCATTGTGCGCACGCGTTTGAACACGCTTTAGACTTGTTTTGCCGTTTTCAGCAGCTCAAAGCTCCCGTTTTGTCAGCGCCTTTGCCACTTGCTGTGCGCTGAAAACGACGGACTTGCCCGGCTGCTCAGCCCGTCAACCATGAGCCGCGAGCGCGACGTCATTGTCCGTAGGCAGCTAGTGGCAAAATGCACCCTGTTAGAGTTGCGCTCGCTCCAACTTATTTTGCAAGAACCACACGGGAGACAAGTAAGTTCTTTTGGACACCTGCAGGTGGAGAGTCCATCCGTTGTACGAATGAAGTCTGACTCTCGGCTCCTGCACGAGCATTTTAATTAAGAGAAACAGGGTGGGTGTAAGAGTGGATTGAATAGAGGAAGCCCTTGACCTCTAGTCAAAACATAGCAAGGGGTGTTTTACGACTTTGTGTAGGAAGGGATAAGCGATAGGGATAAATAAGGGATAAATAATATTATTTATTACAGGTCGCAGTCAAAGTCAAAGCAACACAATGATACGATAAAGATAATCTGGAAAACCCTGACACACCCTGTAGTTGTCACTTTTGGAAAAGACGAGCGTCCCTCCAATCATCGCCGGTGACGTGTTTTTCAGGCTCTGGAGACAGGAGCTCATGTCAGAAATGTCATTGTGAGTCGCGTTTGTTTCTGCGCCGGAGCCGTTCGTTCCCTTTGCATCCAAAGAATCTCAAAGGCGGATTATTTGTGTCGACAGGAGAGAGATTTGCTGCTACGATACCGACGTCGAGAATCTCTGAGGAGGAACAAAGCGTGAGGTCCTGCAAGGTGAGTCTGTTTGTTTGCGGCTGCTTGGTGTTGCGCAAGATGAAATGGCCTTTTTCTCGCTATCCTTCCTCTCGTCGATTCATCGTGAGGTGTCGCTTCAGTTTGTTCAGAGAGATGTTTGCTTCCGCGCCCGCAGGTCATCGAAACATTTTACGGCTACGACGAAGACGTGTTGGTGGACTCGGACGGATCGTCCTTGTCTTTTCACACCGACAGAACCCCCGACACGGAACCCGAAGAGGTAGCCCGCCATTTCTGCCAGCGTATTGGCACCAAACATTCCTCTTCAGCCTGGAATCGGACTCGTCTTTGCGTCGCGGGTGCTTTGTCGCCGGTCTGACTGATTCTGGTACTAGTGCTGTGTTGCATTGGTGTGTGCATGAAGAGGCGGAGCTTCGCTACCGCCAGCTGACGCAAGAATATCAAGCGCTGCAACGAGCCTACGCTCTGCTAGCCCAGACCAGCGAAAGGGGACTACGACGCCGAGAAGGAGATCAAGGTGGCGCCCCTTCCCGCAACCCCCGGCCGGGTCGCAGCCTCCCCGTTCTCACCCAGCCTCGGGTGTTCTCTGGTCTGAAAGGAGACTGCTTGAGTTCCGCATCCTGGAGCTGGAGGTGGGAAGACTCGCACAAGCGTGTTGAGGCCAGAGATGTGACGGACGGACGGACGGACGGACGGACGGATGCATGCCTCTGCCTTTCAGGAGAGGGAGTGGCGCTCCCCCGTCTTGAAGTTTCTGCAAGTCCGTTTCCCAGACGGCCTCAGCCCTTTGCAGATCTACTGCGAGGCCGAGGGCGTGAGCGTACGTAAGGCGTCCCTCGCAACCCTAACCTTAACCCGAGGTCCCAGAACACCTTACATTGCTCCTTGCGCCTTTCCCCCGGACATCGTCATCAGTGATCTGATGAAGAAGCTGGACATCCTGGGCTATAACGCCGTAAGTGTATGTCGAACTCCTTATGTTCGCACTCCACGAGACTCGGCGGCTCAAATGTGACTTTTGGAAGGCTTTGCGCTGAAAGAAGCTTGTTGACGCTGTGCCTTTGGGCTCTTGCAGAATCTCACCAACGAGGAGCAGGTGGTCGTGATTCACGCCAGGACCCTTCTCACCCTAGCCGAGAAGGTAACGCGCACGTCCACGCACGCTCTCGCATTCTGCTTATGTGACAGCAGCCTTTCCTCAGTGGTTAGAATACATCAAAGTGACCAAGTCAGCACTTCAACAGAAGATGTTGGACATTGAAAGTGAGAAGGTAGACAGACACGCGACATCAGCCAAGGGGAACTCCGGCAATGTGCCCCAACAATTCTGACCTTGAGCTGTGCTAGGATATGTTCTGCAAGCAGAAGGGCTACCTGGATGAAGAGTTGGACTTCAGGAAGTGTTCCATGGACCAGGCTCATAAGGTAAGCCGCCCTCAAATCTCCCGCCGGACCACTGATGGACGAGGATTGCGGCCCAGAGGATCCTGGAGCTGGAGGCCATGTTGTACGAGGCGCTACCGCAGCGGGACTGCCCCGCCACGGACGGCGAAAAAGCCAGCCACGCTGGCGTGAATGACGTGCTGACGGCGGATCAGAGAGAAGAGCTTAGGAGCGCCGTGGACCAATGGAAGCGAGCCCTGATGTGCGAGTTGAGGGAGCGCGACGCTTGCATCCTCCAAGAGAGAATGGATCTCCTGCACAGCGCGCAACAGGTAAGGGCCCAAAGCCAGCCCGGCACTTACTTGCACGCTTACTGGCTTTTGAATGCCACTTTCCATTTGTCCGTCCTAGAGGAACAAAGAGCTGAAAGAATTCATCGAAGCTCAGAAGAGACAAATCAAACAATTGGAGGAGAAGTTTCTGTTTCTCTTTCTATTCTTCTCCTTGGCCTTCATTCTGTGGCCCTAACACCAGCTGGTGAGTGAGCTCCAGCGGCACCGCACTCGACACCTCCGATACACTGCCAGCCGGTCTCAGACGTTGGCAGACGCTCCGATGCCAACGTATACCCCCCGCCACGGTGACAGAGGCACCGCGTCACACCGGCGCTCATCCAATCAGAAGGCAGGAAAAGCAAATTCACATGCAGGGCACTTTTGAACCAGAAGAGAGCGCCACAAAAAACGGTTGTTGCCCCAAACGCGCACTAAAAAGGGTCAGAATAACAAGAGTCCCACTGGCCAGCCGGGGCCACCCGTCCAGCTGTTTCTTCAGGGGGGAAAAAAATTGGAGTCACCGGTGAGTACATTTTGCATTTAGCTCTGCTTTTCTGCTTCTGTCTTCAAGTGTGTGGCATCCTGCGATCAAAGAGTCAGCCAACCCCAAAGCGGTTGACCTCAACGTCCCACCACCATGCCTACCAGAGCAGGTGACGTGATGCTTTGGACATCCTTCCGTCTCAGATGCCCAAAAGTACTCTTTGCCACATCTGCGGCAATACGGTGTCTTTTCAAAGGTGCAAATAAATCCAGCGTGGGCGGAACACGCACGTCTTCGGTTTTTCCCGCTTTGTTTGTGTGACAGCTGTTGTGAAAATTTTATACAAATAAAGTTGTATAGTACAGGTTTGGCCAAGCCGCAACTCCCGAACCGCATGCGGCTCTTTTATGTTCATATCAACATTTGTGTGTGTGTGTGTGTGTGTGGGGGGGGGGGGGGTTGTGCGTGTTGGCTTCACTTGAGTTCAATTTGGTATTTTGGTCAAAAGCGCATGTGGTGAAATTCCACAAAGTAGGATGGGCAAACACATTTCTTTAAACTATGAGTGTCAATTGGGCTCTCGAAATGGCAGGGAAAAGATGCACAGCAAAACGAAAATACGTAGATGAACACAGGACGTTTTAATCAGAGTGGGAAAGTTTCTATTTTTTGTTGAACGTGATGGCAAACCATTCTGCCTGATATGTCAGACCTCAGCGCATTTCAAAGATTCAAATCTTCAGCGCCATGCACTTCAGCTCACTCCATGCTAACATTGATCAGGCGTCGAACCCGCATCATCATGCTTAAGAGGTGGCCATGCTAACCAGTGCGCCATTATGTCAACGCATAATAACTAAGTCTACTGGTCAAAACAGCGGTTACTATATGACGTCGCTACGTCGTGGTCACGTGACGCAGACAAGACGTCAATGGACGTGGGCAGAGTTAACTTGTTTAAAAGGGAGTAGGCAGAAGAAATATTTAATTTATTTAAATCTATTTTGAGTGCACACCATTATGCCAATGCATAACTGTAAATCTACTAAACAAAACAGCGGTTGCTATATGACATCTGCCACGTCGTGGTCACGTGACATACGTGACGTCGATGGGCGTAACTTTCGCCGGAATTCAAATCCGCGGGGAGAGTTAACTTGTTTAAAAGAGAGTGGGCAGAAGAATTATTTAATTTATTTAAATCTATTTGGTGTGTGCGCCATTATGTCAATGCATAACAACTGTAAGTCTACTAAACAAAACAGCGGTTGCTATTTGACGTCTGCCACGTCGTGGTCACGTGACGCGGACGTGACGTCGACGCCTACTTTACATCCCACCGATCACAGGACTCCTCGGCTGCATAACCGTGCCCCCTTCCCAACCAATCGGATTTGCTATACGCGAAAACGACGCCAATGGAAAGAGCTTCCGCCCAAATTTAAATCCGTGGGCGTGGCTCGCAGCAGGAAGTAGGAAAATGGCGGCGATGTTGACAAAGACACAGCGGATGGTAACATACGACTAACAAGAGAAATATTTTTATTTTCTGCTTGCAACTGGACCGTCCAGAGCGTACACGGTAAGTACAACTCATCGTTTTTAAAAAGAAGTACTTTTGTTGCCCTGAAAAGCGAGTGAGCGTGGCGTTTGTGGGGGACGTCGAATTTCGACGATTCTTTCTGGTCAACGGTTGTAAATGATTGTGTTGATTAAAAAAGAAAACTTGATGTAACTCTACTTTTAACTGCCGTTTCAGATAGATTTGGAATTGCATCACATCCAATTTTGCCTAGAGCGTACACGGTAAGTAACACTCATTGTGTTTAAGGAGATTTACGTTTGTAATAGCAGAAGTGTAGCCGCGTTGCGTTGTACGTGTGAAAATTGGTCGAGGCGAAATGTTAATGTTTAATTTCATTCCTTTAGGTTCCACGGTGTTTGTTGGCTGCAAGTTTTCCACTGCAAGAAGAGGCTCATATCATTGACCAGGAGCGAGCTACAATGGTGAGTAGCCATAACATTTATGTTAAACACTTCCTATTTCATGTCTAACAGTACTTGATTTAACAAATAACCATAAATAAATACAGTGTGGGCACTGAAGTTAACATATGTGATTATACTGCCTAATCTGTCACCGAGTAGATTGTTGCAAAGTAATATAAGATCCAAAGTTGTAATTCAGAATAGTTTTCAAAAGAAGGCCATTAGAATTATATACAAGTCTGATTACCCTGAACAAGCTATTAATTAAATCACAAATTCTTCAATTCAAAGATTTGGTAGATTATCAGACAAATAATGTCTAACAGTAATTGATTTAACACATCACGATAAGTAGATTGAGTGTGGGCACTCTCAAGTTAACATATGTGATTATACTGCCTAATCTGTTACAGAGTATGTTGTTGCCAAGTAATGTAGAATAGATCCAAAGTAGTAATCCAGAATAGTTTTGAAGAGGCCATTAGAATGATAAACAAATCTGATTACCTTGAACATAATAACAAGCTAAGTGTTTAATATGTCCTATGAAGTCAAAATTGGGCACCATCATGTGGTGAAATTTGGAATTGCATCACATCCAATTTTGCCTGGGAACAAACAGATTACATAAATCTTAGTTTTGAATAAGCCACTCCTTCTCAAACAAGTAAACTCTGCCCATTTTGCGCAGTAGATGTTCTGTTAATATCTAGTATTTATACAAAGTCATAATTTAAATTGCTTTCAACCTTCATTCATCGGTTCAACCAACATTACTCGCTCTTATTACCAACTTGTATTGATTTAACTAAGCGTTTAATACTTCCTATCAGGTCTCAAATCGAGATTTGGCAAAATACAATTTCAGCAAATCCAATTTTGCCAGGGAACAAAAATAGATTAAATAAACTAAATAAGTCCTCTTCCCATTAAATAAATCAGAAAAGTCTGTCTTGTAACCAGTCCTCTTCAAACAAGTAAAGTCTGCCCATTTTGTGCCGTAGATTTTGTGTCTATGCCTAGTATTTAAACAAAATCATAATTTAAACGACTTCTTTCCTTCATTCACTTTGGAAATTTGGAATTGCAGCAAATCGAATTTTGGCAGGGAACAAAAATAGATCAATTAAACTAAATAAGTCTTCTTCCCATTAAATAAATTAAAAAAGTCTGTCTTGTAACCAGTCCTTTTCAAACAAGTAAAGTCTGCCCATTTTGTGCCGTCGATTTTGTGTTAATGCCTAGTATTTATACAAAATCATAATTTAAAGGACTTCATTCCTTCATTCACTTTGGAAATTTGGAATTGCAGAACATCAAATTTTGCCTGGGAAGAAAAGTAGATTAAATAAATTTAATAAGTCTTACTACTTCCCATTAAATAAATTAAATACGTCTTACTTGTTCCCACTCCTTTTCAAAACAGTAGTTTAAAACGAGGGCCCTTCACTCAATCTTTAACCCCAACCCCGCACGTTGTGTTGTATCTGTGAATGTTGGTTGTGGCCAAATGATAGTTTTCTTTCATTCGTTTAGGTTCCAAGAAAACTTGATGTAACTCTACTTTTAACTGCCGTTTCAGATAAGCGGGTATTACGTCGCAGTCATGTGCCGTGGATATGACGTAATTGCCCGAACCTCCGCCAAAATTCAAATCTGTTGGCGCGATGGCCGTGAGCCACTGAGCAGCGACGATTATCAACAGAAATATCTTTATTTTCTGCTTGCAACTGGACCGTCTAGAGCGTACACGGTAAGTAACACTCATTGTGTTTAAGGAGATTTACGTTTGTAATAGCAGAAGTGTAGCCGCGTTGCGTTGTACGTGTGAAAATTGGTCGAGGCGAAATGTTAATGTTTAATTTCATTCCTTTAGGTTCCACGGTGTTTGTTGGCTGCAAGTTTTCCACTGCAAGAAGAGGCTCGTATCATTGACCAGGAGCGAGCTACAATGGTGAGTAGCCATAACATTTATGTTAAACACTTCCTATTTCATGTCTAACAGTACTTGATTTAACAAATAACCATAAATAAATACAGTGTGGGCACTGAAGTTAACATATGTGATTATACTGCCTAATCTGTCACGGAGTAGATTGTTGCAAAGTAATATAAGATCCAAAGTTGTAATTCAGAATAGTTTTCAAAAGAAGGCCATTAGAATTATATACAAGTCTGATTACCCTTAACATAACAACAAGCTATTAATTAAATCACAAATTCTTCAATTCAAAGATTTGGTAGATTATCAGACAAATAATGTCTAACAGTAATTGATTTAACACATCACGATAAGTAGATTGAGTGTGGGCACTCTCAAGTTAACATATGTGATTATACTGCCTAATCTGTTACAGAGTATGTTGTTGCCAAGTAATGTAGAATAGATCCAAAGTAGTAATCCAGAATAGTTTTGAAGAGGCCATTAGAATGATAAACAAATCTGATTACCTTGAACATAATAACAAGCTAAGTGTTTAATATGTCCTATGAAGTCAAAATTGGGCACCATCATGTGGTGAAATTTGGAATTGCATCACATCCAATTTTGCCTGGGAACAAACAGATTACATAAATCTTAGTTTTGAATAAGCCACTCCTTCTCAAACAAGTAAACTCTGCCCATTTTGCGCAGTAGATGTTCTGTTAATATCTAGTATTTATACAAAGTCATAATTTAAATTGCTTTCAACCTTCATTCATCGGTTCAACCAACATTACTCGCTCTTATTACCAACTTGTATTGATTTAACTAAGCGTTTAATACTTCCTATCAGGTCTCAAATCGAGATTTGGCAAAATACAATTTCAGCAAATCCAATTTTGCCAGGGAACAAAAATAGATTAAATAAACTAAATAAGTCCTCTTCCCATTAAATAAATCAGAAAAGTCTGTCTTGTAACCAGTCCTCTTCAAACAAGTAAAGTCTGCCCATTTTGTGCCGTAGATTTTGTGTCTATGCCTAGTATTTAAACAAAATCATAATTTAAACGACTTCTTTCCTTCATTCACTTTGGAAATTTGGAATTGCAGCAAATCGAATTTTGGCAGGGAACAAAAATAGATCAATTAAACTAAATAAGTCTTCTTCCCATTAAATAAATTAAAAAAGTCTGTCTTGTAACCAGTCCTTTTCAAACAAGTAAAGTCTGCCCATTTTGTGCCGTCGATTTTGTGTTAATGCCTAGTATTTATACAAAATCATAATTTAAAGGACTTCATTCCTTCATTCACTTTGGAAATTTGGAATTGCAGCACATCAAATTTTGCCTGGGAAGAAAAGTAGATTAAATAAATTTAATAAGTCTTACTACTTCCCATTAAATAAATTAAATACGTCTTACTTGTTCCCACTCCTTTTCAAAACAGTAGTTTAAAACGAGGGCCCTTCACTCAATCTTTAACCCCAACCCCGCACGTTGTGTTGTATCTGTGAATGTTGGTTGTGGCCAAATGATAGTTTTCTTTCATTCGTTTAGGTTCCAAGAAAACTTGATGTAACTCTACTTTTAACTGCCGTTTCAGATAAGCGGGTATTACGTCGCAGTCATGTGCCGTGGATATGACGTAATTGCCCGAACCTCCGCCAAAATTCAAATCTGTTGGCGCGATGGCCGTGAGCCACTGAGCAGCGACGATTATCAACAGAAATATCTTTATTTTCTGCTTGCAACTGGACCGTCTAGAGCGTACACGGTAAGTAACACTCATTGTGTTTAAGGAGATTTACGTTTGTAATAGCAGAAGTGTAGCCGCGTTGCGTTGTACGTGTGAAAATTGGTCGAGGCGAAATGTTAATGTTTAATTTCATTCCTTTAGGTTCCACGGTGTTTGTTGGCTGCAAGTTTTCCACTGCAAGAAGAGGCTCGTATCATTGACCAGGAGCGAGCTACAATGGTGAGTAGCCATAACATTTATGTTAAACACTTCCTATTTCATGTCTAACAGTACTTGATTTAACAAATAACCATAAATAAATACAGTGTGGGCACTGAAGTTAACATATGTGATTATACTGCCTAATCTGTCACGGAGTAGATTGTTGCAAAGTAATATAAGATCCAAAGTTGTAATTCAGAATAGTTTTCAAAAGAAGGCCATTAGAATTATATACAAGTCTGATTACCCTTAACATAACAACAAGCTATTAATTAAATCACAAATTCTTCAATTCAAAGATTTGGTAGATTATCAGACAAATAATGTCTAACAGTAATTGATTTAACACATCACGATAAGTAGATTGAGTGTGGGCACTCTCAAGTTAACATATGTGATTATACTGCCTAATCTGTTACAGAGTATGTTGTTGCCAAGTAATGTAGAATAGATCCAAAGTAGTAATCCAGAATAGTTTTGAAGAGGCCATTAGAATGATAAACAAATCTGATTACCTTGAACATAATAACAAGCTAAGTGTTTAATATGTCCTATGAAGTCAAAATTGGGCACCATCATGTGGTGAAATTTGGAATTGCATCACATCCAATTTTGCCTGGGAACAAACAGATTACATAAATCTTAGTTTTGAATAAGCCACTCCTTCTCAAACAAGTAAACTCTGCCCATTTTGCGCAGTAGATGTTCTGTTAATATCTAGTATTTATACAAAGTCATAATTTAAATTGCTTTCAACCTTCATTCATCGGTTCAACCAACATTACTCGCTCTTATTACCAACTTGTATTGATTTAACTAAGCGTTTAATACTTCCTATCAGGTCTCAAATCGAGATTTGGCAAAATACAATTTCAGCAAATCCAATTTTGCCAGGGAACAAAAATAGATTAAATAAACTAAATAAGTCCTCTTCCCATTAAATAAATCAGAAAAGTCTGTCTTGTAACCAGTCCTCTTCAAACAAGTAAAGTCTGCCCATTTTGTGCCGTAGATTTTGTGTCTATGCCTAGTATTTAAACAAAATCATAATTTAAACGACTTCTTTCCTTCATTCACTTTGGAAATTTGGAATTGCAGCAAATCGAATTTTGGCAGGGAACAAAAATAGATCAATTAAACTAAATAAGTCTTCTTCCCATTAAATAAATTAAAAAAGTCTGTCTTGTAACCAGTCCTTTTCAAACAAGTAAAGTCTGCCCATTTTGTGCCGTCGATTTTGTGTTAATGCCTAGTATTTATACAAAATCATAATTTAAAGGACTTCATTCCTTCATTCACTTTGGAAATTTGGAATTGCAGCACATCAAATTTTGCCTGGGAAGAAAAGTAGATTAAATAAATTTAATAAGTCTTACTACTTGCCATTAAATAAATTAAATACGTCTTACTTGTTCCCACTCCTTTTCAAAACAGTAGTTTAAAACGAGGGCCCTTCACTCAATCTTTAACCCCAACCCCGCACGTTGTGTTGTATCTGTGAATGTTGGTTGTGGCCAAATGATAGTTTTCTTTCATTCGTTTAGGTTCCAAGAAAACTTGATGTAACTCTACTTTTAACTGCCGTTTCAGATAAGCGGGTATTACGTCGCAGTCATGTGCCGTGGATATGACGTAATTGCCCGAACCTCCGCCAAAATTCAAATCTGTTGGCGCGATGGCCGTGAGCCACTGAGCAGCGACGATTATCAACAGAAATATCTTTATTTTCTGCTTGCAACTGGACCGTCTAGAGCGTACACGGTAAGTAACACTCATTGTGTTTAAGGAGATTTACGTTTGTAATAGCAGAAGTGTAGCCGCGTTGCGTTGTACGTGTGAAAATTGGTCGAGGCGAAATGTTAATGTTTAATTTCATTCCTTTAGGTTCCACGGTGTTTGTTGGCTGCAAGTTTTCCACTGCAAGAAGAGGCTCGTATCATTGACCAGGAGCGAGCTACAATGGTGAGTAGCCATAACATTTATGTTAAACACTTCCTATTTCATGTCTAACAGTACTTGATTTAACAAATAACCATAAATAAATACAGTGTGGGCACTGAAGTTAACATATGTGATTATACTGCCTAATCTGTCACGGAGTAGATTGTTGCAAAGTAATATAAGATCCAAAGTTGTAATTCAGAATAGTTTTCAAAAGAAGGCCATTAGAATTATATACAAGTCTGATTACCCTTAACATAACAACAAGCTATTAATTAAATCACAAATTCTTCAATTCAAAGATTTGGTAGATTATCAGACAAATAATGTCTAACAGTAATTGATTTAACACATCACGATAAGTAGATTGAGTGTGGGCACTCTCAAGTTAACAGATATGATTATACTGCCTAATCTGTTACAGAGTATGTTGTTGCCAAGTAATGTAGAATAGATCCAAAGTAGTAATCCAGAATAGTTTTGAAGAGGCCATTAGAATAATAAACAAATCTGATTACCTTGAACATAATAACAAGCTAAGTGTTTAATATGTCCTATGAAGTCAAAATTGGGCACCATCATGTGGTGAAATTTGGAATTGCATCACATCCAATTTTGCCTGGGAACAAACAGATTAAATAAATCTTAGTTTTGAATAAGCCACTCCTTCTCAAACAAGTAAACTCTGCCCATTTCGCGCAGTAGATGTTCTGTTAATATCTAGTATTTATACAAAGTCATAATTTAAATTGCTTTCAACCTTCATTCATCGGTTCAACCAACATTACTCGCTCTTATTACCAACTTGTATTGATTTAACTAAGCGTTTAATACTTCCTATCAGGTCTCAAGGCAAGATTTGGCAAAATACAATTTCAGCAAATCCAATTTTGCCAGGGAACAAAAATAGATTAAATAAACTAAATAAGTCTTCTTCCCATTAAATAAATCAGAAAAGTCTGTCTTGTAACCAGTCCTCTTCAAACAAGTAAAGTCTGCCCATTTTGTGCCGTAGATTTTGTGTCTATGCCTAGTATTTAAACAAAATCATAATTTAAACGACTTCTTTCCTTCATTCACTTTGGAAATTTGGAATTGCAGCAAATCGAATTTTGCCAGGGAACAAAAATAGATCAATTAAACTAAATAAGTCTTCTTCCCATTAAATAAATTAAAAAAGTCTGTCTTGTAACCAGTCCTTTTCAAACAAGTAAAGTCTGCCCATTTTGTGCCGTCGATTTTGTGTTAATGCCTAGTATTTATACAAAATCATAATTTAAAGGACTTCATTCCTTCATTCACTTTGGAAATTTGGAATTGCAGCACATCAAATTTTGCCTGGGAAGAAAAGTAGATTAAATAAATTTAATAAGTCTTACTACTTCCCATTAAATAAATTAAATACGTCTTACTTGTTCCCACTCCTTTACAAAAAAGTAGTTTAAAACGAGGTCCCTTCACTCAACCTTTAACCCTATTTATTCACCTTCTAGGCTAAGTGTTAAAGGCTAAGTGTTAAAGGCTAAGTGTTAAAGGCTAAGTGTTAGAGGCTAAGTGCCAGAGGCTAGGCGCCAGAGGCGAGTTTTTGTGGGCTGAAGTTTTAGTGGGGTTAGTGTGAATACAATCCAAAAGAATACAACAGAATACAATACAATAGAATATAATACATAGATTAAATTCAATAGCTCTTACTACTTCCCATTAAATAAATTAAATACGTCTTACTTGTTCCCAATCCTTTTCAAAAAAGTAGTTTAAAACGAGGGCCCTTCACTCAACCTTTAACCTCAACCCCGCACGTCACATTGTGTTGTATCTGTGAATGTTGGTTGTGGCCAAATGATAGTTTTCTTTCATTCGTTTAGGTTCCACGGTGTTTGTTGGCTATGTTTTCCACTGTCAGAAGGATGAAAATACAAAGTACAACGCTTGGACGTGGGCGAAGACGTCACCGGTGAGTCCTTCCTTCCTATTTATTTACCTTCTAGATGCTAGAGGCTAAGTGTTAGAGGCTAAGTGTTAGAGGCTAAGTGTTAAACACAATACGAACAACACAACGATACTGCACTGAACAACACGATACCGCACTGAGAAACACGATACCGCACTGAACAACACGATACCGCACTGAACAACACCATGCCGCACTGAACACCATGCCACACTGAACAACACCATCCCGCACTGAACAACACCATGCCGCACTAAACAACACCATGCCGCACTAAACAACACCATGCCTCACTGAACGACACCATGCCGCACTGAAAGACACCATGCCGCACTGAACGACACCATGCCGCACTGAAAGACACCATCCCGCACTGAACACCATGCCGCACTGAACAACACCATCCTGCACTGAACAACACCATCCCGCACTGAACAACACCATGCCGCACTGAACAACATTATGCCGCACTGAACATTATGCCGCACTGAACAACACCATGCCGCACTGAACAACACCATGCCGCACTGAACAACATTATGCCGCACTGAACAACACCATGCCGCACTGAACAACACCATGCCGCACTGAACAACACCATGCCGCACTGAACAACATTATGCCGCACTGAACAACACCATGCTGCACTGAACAACACCATCCTGCACTGAACAACACCATTCCGCATTGAACACCATGCCGCACTGAACAACACCATCCCGCACTGAACAACACCATCCCGCAGTGAACAACACCATGCCGCACTGAACAACATTATGCCGCACTGAACAACATTATGCCGCACTGAACAACACCATGCCGCACTGAACAACACCATGCCGCACTGAACACCATGCCGCACTGAACAACATTATAACGCACTGAACAACACCATCCCGCACTGAACAACACCATGCCGCACTAAACAACATTATGCCGCACTGAACAACATTATGCCGAAATGAACAACACCATGCCGCACTGAACAACACCATGCCGCACTGAACAACACCATCCTGCACTGAACAACACCATGCCGCACTGAACAACACCATGCCGCACTGAACAACACCATGCCGCACTGAACAACACCATGCCGCAATGAACAACACCATCCCGCACTGAACAACACCATGCCGCATTGAACAACACCATGCCGCACTGAACAACACCATCCCGCACTGAACAACACCACCCCGCACTGAACAACACGATCCCGCATTGAACAACACCATCCCGGACTGAACAACACCATGCCGCACTGAACAACACCATTCCGCACTGAACAACACCATGCCGCACTGAACAACACCATGCCGCACTGAACAACACCATGCCGCACTGAACAACACCATGCCGCACTGAACAACATTATGCCGCACTGAACAACACCATGCCGCACTGAACAACACCATCCCGCACTGAACAACACCATGCCGCATTGAACAACACCGTGCCGCACTGAACAACACCATCCTGCACTGAACAACACCATCCCGCACTGAACAACACCATGCCGCACTGAACAACATTATGGCGCACTGAACAACATTATGCCGCACTGAACAACACCATGCCGCACTGAACAACACCATGCCGCACTGAACAACACCATGCCGCACTGAACAACATTATGCCGCACTGAACAACATTATGCCGCACTGAACAACACCATGCCGCACTGAACAACACCATGCCGCACTGAACAACACCTTGCCGCACTGAACAACACGACGTCGCACTGAACAACACGACGCCGCACAGAACAACACGACGCCGCACAGAATAACACAATACCGCACAGAACAACACAATACCGCACAAACAGTTTTAGATAATATTACGTCGCAGTCATGTGACGCGGACATGACGTCAATAGGCGGAACTCACGGCAAAATTATAATCCGTGGGCGTGGCTTGCAACAGGAAGTAGGAAAGCGGCAGTTCTGGCAAACAAGACACAGCTGTTAGTAACACGATGACTAACAAGGCAAATATTTTTGTTTTCAGCTTGCAACTTGACCGTCTAGAGCGTACAAGGTAATTACAACTGTTTTTTTTTAGCCCTGAAAAGCAAGGGAGTGTGGCGTTTGGGAGGAATGTCGAACTCGGCGTCTGCTTCCAGCCACAGACGCCAAATTTCGACGATTATTTCGACTGGTCAACGGTTGTAAATTATTGCGTTGACTAAAAACTTTATTTAACTCTACTCTTAACTTTGCCGTTTCAGATATGCGGGTATTACACCGCGGAAATGACGTCAATAGGCTGAACTCTCGCCAAAATTCAAATCTGTGGGCGCAATGGCCTTGAGCGAGACACCGGATACAAACACGACGATTATCAACAGAAATATCTTTATTTTCCGCTTGCAAGTGGACCGTCTAGAGCGTACACGGTAAGTACAACTCATTGTGTTTAAAAAGATTTACGTTTGTGTAGTTTGCGTTGCGTTGTATCTGTGAATGTTGGTTGAGGCTAAATGTTAATGTTTAATTTCATTCCTTTAGGTTCCACGGTGTTTGTTGGCTGTATGTTTTCCACTGCAAGAAGAGGCTCGTATCATTGACCAGCAGGAGCTACAATGGTGAGTACCCCTTTCGTCTTCCATTTATGTTAAACACTTCCTATTTCATGTCTAACAGTACTCGATTTAACAAATAACCATAAATAAATACAGTGTGGGCAGTCACGTTAACATATGTGATTATCCTGCCTAATATGTTTATCACAAATATGTCACTAATCACTAATATGTTTATTTGTTTATCACAACACCTTTGGACCTTCAGCAATCGATTATTTACCTTCATCTACATAGAGACAGAACGATGGTGTCTTAAACATCTCATTCATTTCACCAAATAACTTCACGCAGGTGGATAACGGCCGTCTCGGTCACGCTATGTTGCGTGATGCAGTTTTGAAGAACCAAATGCATTTATTCAATGAATAAGTCAAGCTAGTTCTATGTTTATGATGTTGTAAGTTACGGTACCGATTGAAGTTGAGTTCGAAGCCAGTGGAAAACAGCGCTGCGTTTGTGCTCTCCAGGTACAAATGTTGTGATCTCTGACTGACGACCGGGCGAGACTCGAGTAAGAGATGTCCAAACGAGCTCCGGCAGGGCGGGCCAAGGCGGAGCGAACGGACGCCCTTCAGGCCGCCAATGACGAGCTGAGAACCAAACTGATGGACGTCCAGTTAGAACTTCAGCAGGAGAAGAACAAGGTGAAAACCTCAACAGACAGACACTGCCTGCCTCCCTGCCTGCCTCCCTGCCTGCCTCCCTGCCTGCCTCCCTCCCTCCCAGTTTTCCCGATGTAGATTAGACATGCGTGTGCCATGACTGTGTCAGCCTACATCAACAAATGCACCGAGGACGTCAGCACCACTAAGAATATCATCACCCGGGGCAACCAACGACCCTGGATGACTGAGGAGGTACGTCAAACGCTACGAGCGCGGAACTCTGCCTTCAAGTCTGGCGACAAGGAGACACTGAGGACAGCGAGAGCCAACTTGAACCGTGCCATCAGGATAGCGAAGCGAGACCGCAGTCGAAAATTTCAGGATCGTTTCCACGACGTCAAAAACATCAGGAGTATGTGGCAAGGCATACGGGCGATTACAGACTACAACTCACCCTCCCCCCCCCCCGGTGGGTGTAGTTGATGCTGACTTTCTAAATGGTCTAAATAACTTCTTTGGGAGGTTCGAGGCACTAAACGGCACTCCAGCAGTTAAAACTGTCCCCCATCAGGAAGAGGAGGTACTCTGCCTTGACTCCGCCGATGTGTTGAAGACCCTGAGGAGAGTCAACCCCTGTAAGGCCCCTGGCCCCGACAACATTCCTGGGCGTGTGTTCAGGGAATGTGCAAGTCATCTGGCTGGGGTCATCACAGACATTTTTAACACCTCGCTGGGCCAAGCCACAGTGCCGGCGTGCTTTAAGACTGCCTCCATCATTCCGGTGCCGAAGAAACCTCAAATCACCTCATTTAATGATTACCGGCCTGTTGCACTGACTCCGGTTATGATGAAGTGCTTCGAAAGGCTGCTTAAAGGTCACATCGTTTCCAGACTCCCCCTATTATTTGACCCGTTCCAGTTTGCCGACCGGCAAAACCGCTCCACTCAGGACGCCATCTCCTCCGTTCTTCACCTGAGCCTGGCTCACCTGGAGGAGAAGAACACCCATGTGCGGAGGCTGTTCCTGGACTTCAGCTCAGCGTTTAACACCATCATCCCACAGCATCTGGTAGGAAAATTGGAACACCTGGGCTTCAACACCCCCCTTCGCAACTGGCTGCTAGACTTCCTCACCAACAGACCTCAGTCAGTCCGGGTCGGACAGAACACCTCTGATGTCATCACCCTCAGCACAGGCTCCCTTCAGGGCTGCGTCCTGAGCCCCCTGCTGTGCACCCTGATGACACACGACTGCGTCCTCAGGTTCACCACCAATCACATCGTGAAGTCAGCAGACGACACAACGGTGGTGGGGCTCATCAGAGACAACAACGACCTGGACTACAGAGAGGAGGTGGAGCAGCTGGTGGGCTGGTGCAGAGAAAACAGCCTGATCCTGAATGAGGAGAAGATGAAGGAGATCATCGTCGACTTCAGGAAAAAACAGCCTCACCACGCTCCACTGATCATCAACAGCTCAGCTGTGGAGGTGGTCAGCACCACCAAATTCCTGGGGGTCCACATCACAGAAGACCTCACCTGGACTATGAACACTACGGCACTGGTCAAGAGGGCACAGAAGCGCTTGTACTTCCTGCGGAGGATGAGGAGAGCCCACCTGCCCCCACCCATCATGAGGACGTTCTACAGGAGCACCATAGAGAGCATTCTGACAAGCTGTCTCTCTGTGTGGTGTGGAGGCTGCACCGCCTCCGATTGGAAGAACGTGAGGAGAGTGGTGAGGACAGCAGAGAGGATCATAGGGGCTCCTCTTCCCTCCATTCAGGACATTTCAGCTCAGCGCTGCATGTCCCGTGCCCGTAACATCATCAATGACCCATCACACCCCCACCATGGACTGTTCTCCCTGCTGCCCTCTGGGAAGAGGTTTGCAGCATCCGCTGCAGGTCCACCAGGTTCTGCAACAGCTTTTTCCCTGCTGTCATCAGACTGTTGAACACTAGAACTGTTGAGCTCTAAACTGAACTCTGCATCACACATTCACAGAACTGTACTTTATGACACTACGGACCTCTATCTTGCACTATCTCGCACTACCAACTTTACTGAACTTGTATAAACCCTTTAAATAGAAGTTTAATACATGGTTTAGCATTCCTCTGCACACTCTTGAATACTGTTTTGCCTACTTGCACTATTGCATAATTATCACTGCTGCACTTTATACTTATTTTTAATATATATATATATATATATATATATATATAGTATATATGTATATATATATATTTTCATAGGATATGTTACTTCTATTCAACTGCAATATCACTACTTTGTTGTAAGACGTATGCAACGGAATTTCGTTTTGTATGCACCATGTGCAGACAAGATGACAATAAAGTTTGTCTAAGTCTAAGTCATGTCAGGTCAGCTGTCTGGAGAGAGAGAGAAGTCAGGACCTGCGGGCGGAGCACCACCGTGCCACCGCCGCCATGACGGAACTCAAAAGCAAACTCCATGAGGAGAAGCAGAAAGAGTTAGCCATTACCAGGGAGACATTACTGCGGCAGCATGAAATGGAGCTGATGAGAGTGATCAAAATCAAAGATGGAGAGATCCAGCGACTGAATGCCTTGGTCCTCAGCCTGAGGGACGGCTCCATGGACAAGGTGATCCGCTCTATCCGTGTCTGACTATTCGCACGCCACGTCGGGCTTCGATGCGGCCGCTACCGTATTGTGTAGCTTGTCCCCAGTAAGCGTCGCGGCGCTCCGTTGCGGTCTCAACGGCCCGGTGTGGCGCAATGTCTGCTCAGGTGAGGAGGGGGGGCGCTTTGCTGGCGGAGGTGGAGGAGACGCGGCGGTGTCGGGAGACCGAGCGGTGTCGCCTCCACCAGGAGCGCGGAAGAAGCCCTGGCAGCGGCCCAGCAGGCCTGGCAGTCCCGAGCGGCCGAGCTCCGATCGGCTCATCACCAGCATCGGGAGGAGCTGAGCCGAACCAAGAGAGACTGCGAGAGGGAGATCCGCCGACTGGTAGGACTGATCAGATGCGCGGTGCGTGGCTATGTTCCCAATTTCGTTGTATACCTGCAGTGCAATGACACCTAAGGCATTCTATTCTATTCTATTTCACAAGAAGAAAATGTCCGGTTGCTCGCTTCGCTTTTGTCACAGCAAAGGTGTTCTAGTCGATTCCAGAAAAAAATTGGCCGGTTGCTCTCTTTGTTTTTGTCACAATTCTGGCAAATGAGTTTGCCCGCCTGCCTGAGCGCTCCCCGTTTGTACATCCAGACGGATGAGATCAAGCTGAAAGACAGAGCGGTTAGTGTTTTGGATGAAGCCCTGGGGCCGGCCACGTCCACCGCCTTCAGCTGCAGACTCAGGCTGCCGAGCAGCAGATCGCTGCCCTGAGGGATTCCCAAAGGGCGGGCCTAAACTACCCTGGAAGTGGGGTCAACGCCGCTACTAGCAATCCTCTTCATTGCGTAAGCCACCTCATCACACACTTGCAGTACGCATGACTTAGTTCGTTGCTGGAGGAAGGTAGCACAAAAACAGTTTTGAACTTTGAACGAGTGCTTGTGTGTGTGTGTTGCGGGGCGTTTTCAGTCTCAGGAGGATCGGGACACGCGACGGTTTCATCTGAAAATCGCTGAGCTCAGCGCAGTCATCAGGAAACTGGAGGATCGAAACGCCCTGCTTTCTGAAGAGCGCAATGAACTGGTAATTTATTGACGGCACGCTTGAAGGTTTGCGCTACGTTTGATGCGCGCCATCCAGCGAGGCACCCATTGCGCTTGCTTATTAGTTGAGCGGCGCGGCGAGTCGGTTGCCTGGTAGATGTCTTTTATTGGGAGCCAAAGCCACGATTCCGTTCAAACCGATGCAAAAGGAATGGATACGTTCTGGCCCGCGTGTTGTGCGTCTTTCACATCCCGCACTTCATGCTTGCAGCTAAAGCGACTGAGAGAAACAGAAAGCCAGTTTCTGCCACTCCTGTACAAAAACAAACGCCTGAGCAGGAAGAATGAAGAACTCTCGCTGGTGCTGTGTCGCCTTGAAAACAAAGTGCGCTTTGTCACCCAGGAGAACGAGGAGATGGCAAGCTTGGTAAGTCGACGCGGACAACGGCGGCGTGCCAACAGAGTCCACTGCATTTGTGTTCCACAGAGAAGGCCTAGTTCGCTCAATGACCTGGACCGCGGTTGCGGCCAGCAGGACGGTGAAATGGAGTTCCTTCAAGTTGTGGAGCAGCGGCACATCATCGACGACTTGTCCAAGGTCTTCAGGCAGGCGACTCGGTGCACGTACGGCAGCGCCGCGCTCGCTCGCTGTCGCCAGGAAACCTTTTCCGTCCAAAGCTTGGCCGGCGGCCGCCATCCAAAAAATTGGCCCCTTAAATTCCGACCTTTCAAGCAGGAGCATTGTGCGCACGCGTTTGAACACGCTTTAGACTTGTTTTGCCGTTTTCAGCAGCTCAAAGCTCCCGTTTTGTCAGCGCCTTTGCCACTCGCTGTGCGCTGAAAACGACGGACTTGCCCGGCTGCTCAGCCCGTCAACCATGAGCCGCGAGCGCGACGTCATTGTCCGTAGGCAGCTAGTGGCAAAATGCACCCTGTTAGAGTTGCGCTCGCTCCAACTTATTTTGCAAGAACCACACGGGAGACAAGTAAGTTCTTTTGGACACCTGCAGGTGGAGAGTCCATCCGTTGTACGAATGAAGTCTGACTCTCGGCTCCTGCACGAGCATTTTAATTAAGAGAAACAGGGTGGGTGTAAGAGTGGATTGAATAGAGGAAGCCCTTGACCTCTAGTCAAAACATAGCAAGGGGTGTTTTACGACTTTGTGTAGGAAGGGATAAGCGATAGGGATAAATAAGGGATAAATAATATTATTTATTACAGGTCGCAGTCAAAGTCAAAGCAACACAATGATACGATAAAGATAATCTGGAAAACCCTGACACACCCTGTAGTTGTCACTTTTGGAAAAGACGAGCGTCCCTCCAATCATCGCCGGTGACGTGTTTTTCAGGCTCTGGAGACAGGAGCTCATGTCAGAAATGTCATTGTGAGTCGCGTTTGTTTCTGCGCCGGAGCCGTTCGTTCCCTTTGCATCCAAAGAATCTCAAAGGCGGATTATTTGTGTCGACAGGAGAGAGATTTGCTGCTACGATACCGACGTCGAGAATCTCTGAGGAGGAACAAAGCGTGAGGTCCTGCAAGGTGAGTCTGTTTGTTTGCGGCTGCTTGGTGTTGCGCAAGATGAAATGGCCTTTTTCTCGCTATCCTTCCTCTCGTCGATTCATCGTGAGGTGTCGCTTCAGTTTGTTCAGAGAGATGTTTGCTTCCGCGCCCGCAGGTCATCGAAACATTTTACGGCTACGACGAAGACGTGTTGGTGGACTCGGACGGATCGTCCTTGTCTTTTCACACCGACAGAACCCCCGACACGGAACCCGAAGAGGTAGCCCGCCATTTCTGCCAGCGTATTGGCACCAAACATTCCTCTTCAGCCTGGAATCGGACTCGTCTTTGCGTCGCGGGTGCTTTGTCGCCGGTCTGACTGATTCTGGTACTAGTGCTGTGTTGCATTGGTGTGTGCATGAAGAGGCGGAGCTTCGCTACCGCCAGCTGACGCAAGAATATCAAGCGCTGCAACGAGCCTACGCTCTGCTAGCCCAGACCAGCGAAAGGGGACTACGACGCCGAGAAGGAGATCAAGGTGGCGCCCCTTCCCGCAACCCCCGGCCGGGTCGCAGCCTCCCCGTTCTCACCCAGCCTCGGGTGTTCTCTGGTCTGAAAGGAGACTGCTTGAGTTCCGCATCCTGGAGCTGGAGGTGGGAAGACTCGCACAAGCGTGTTGAGGCCAGAGATGTGACGGACGGACGGACGGACGGACGGATGCATGCCTCTGCCTTTCAGGAGAGGGAGTGGCGCTCCCCCGTCTTGAAGTTTCTGCAAGTCCGTTTCCCAGACGGCCTCAGCCCTTTGCAGATCTACTGCGAGGCCGAGGGCGTGAGCGTACGTAAGGCGTCCCTCGCAACCCTAACCTTAACCCGAGGTCCCAGAACACCTTACATTGCTCCTTGCGCCTTTCCCCCGGACATCGTCATCAGTGATCTGATGAAGAAGCTGGACATCCTGGGCTATAACGCCGTAAGTGTATGTCGAACTCCTTATGTTCGCACTCCACGAGACTCGGCGGCTCAAATGTGACTTTTGGAAGGCTTTGCGCTGAAAGAAGCTTGTTGACGCTGTGCCTTTGGGCTCTTGCAGAATCTCACCAACGAGGAGCAGGTGGTCGTGATTCACGCCAGGACCCTTCTCACCCTAGCCGAGAAGGTAACGCGCACGTCCACGCACGCTCTCGCATTCTGCTTATGTGACAGCAGCCTTTCCTCAGTGGTTAGAATACATCAAAGTGACCAAGTCAGCACTTCAACAGAAGATGTTGGACATTGAAAGTGAGAAGGTAGACAGACACGCGACATCAGCCAAGGGGAACTCCGGCAATGTGCCCCAACAATTCTGACCTTGAGCTGTGCTAGGATATGTTCTGCAAGCAGAAGGGCTACCTGGATGAAGAGTTGGACTTCAGGAAGTGTTCCATGGACCAGGCTCATAAGGTAAGCCGCCCTCAAATCTCCCGCCGGACCACTGATGGACGAGGATTGCGGCCCAGAGGATCCTGGAGCTGGAGGCCATGTTGTACGAGGCGCTACCGCAGCGGGACTGCCCCGCCACGGACGGCGAAAAAGCCAGCCACGCTGGCGTGAATGACGTGCTGACGGCGGATCAGAGAGAAGAGCTTAGGAGCGCCGTGGACCAATGGAAGCGAGCCCTGATGTGCGAGTTGAGGGAGCGCGACGCTTGCATCCTCCAAGAGAGAATGGATCTGCTGCACAGCGCGCAACAGGTAAGGGCCCAAAGCCAGCCCGGCACTTACTTGCACGCTTACTGGCTTTTGAATGCCACTTTCCATTTGTCCGTCCTAGAGGAACAAAGAGCTGAAAGAATTCATCGAAGCTCAGAAGAGACAAATCAAACAATTGGAGGAGAAGTTTCTGTTTCTCTTTCTATTCTTCTCCTTGGCCTTCATTCTGTGGCCCTAACACCAGCTGGTGAGTGAGCTCCAGCGGCACCGCACTCGACACCTCCGATACACTGCCAGCCGGTCTCAGACGTTGGCAGACGCTCCGATGCCAACGTATACCCCCCGCCACGGTGACAGAGGCACCGCGTCACACCGGCGCTCATCCAATCAGAAGGCAGGAAAAGCAAATTCACATGCAGGGCACTTTTGAACCAGAAGAGAGCGCCACAAAAAACGGTTGTTGCCCCAAACGCGCACTAAAAAGGGTCAGAATAACAAGAGTCCCACTGGCCAGCCGGGGCCACCCGTCCAGCTGTTTCTTCAGGGGGGAAAAAAATTGGAGTCACCGGTGAGTACATTTTGCATTTAGCTCTGCTTTTCTGCTTCTGTCTTCAAGTGTGTGGCATCCTGCGATCAAAGAGTCAGCCAACCCCAAAGCGGTTGACCTCAACGTCCCACCACCATGCCTACCAGAGCAGGTGACGTGATGCTTTGGACATCCTTCCGTCTCAGATGCCCAAAAGTACTCTTTGCCACATCTGCGGCAATACGGTGTCTTTTCAAAGGTGCAAATAAATCCAGCGTGGGCGGAACACGCACGTCTTCGGTTTTTCCCGCTTTGTTTGTGTGACAGCTGTTGTGAAAATTTTATACAAATAAAGTTGTATAGTACAGGTTTGGCCAAGCCGCAACTCCCGAACCGCATGCGGCTCTTTTATGTTCATATCAACATTTGTGTGTGTGTGTGTGTGGGGGGGGGGGGGGGGGGGTTGTGCGTGTTGGCTTCACTTGAGTTCAATTTGGTATTTTGGTCAAAAGCGCATGTGGTGAAATTCCACAAAGTAGGATGGGCAAACACATTTCTTTAAACTATGAGTGTCAATTGGGCTCTCGAAATGGCAGGGAAAAGATGCACAGCAAAACGAAAATACGTAGATGAACACAGGACGTTTTAATCAGAGTGGGAAAGTTTCTATTTTTTGTTGAACGTGATGGCAAACCATTCTGCCTGATATGTCAGACCTCAGCGCATTTCAAAGATTCAAATCTTCAGCGCCATGCACTTCAGCTCACTCCATGCTAACATTGATCAGGCGTCGAACCCGCATCATCATGCTTAAGAGGTGGCCATGCTAACCAGTGCGCCATTATGTCAACGCATAATAACTAAGTCTACTGGTCAAAACAGCGGTTACTATATGACGTCGCTACGTCGTGGTCACGTGACGCAGACAAGACGTCAATGGACGTGGGCAGAGTTAACTTGTTTAAAAGGGAGTAGGCAGAAGAAATATTTAATTTATTTAAATCTATTTTGAGTGCACACCATTATGCCAATGCATAACTGTAAATCTACTAAACAAAACAGCGGTTGCTATATGACATCTGCCACGTCGTGGTCACGTGACATACGTGACGTCGATGGGCGTAACTTTCGCCGGAATTCAAATCCGCGGGGAGAGTTAACTTGTTTAAAAGAGAGTGGGCAGAAGAATTATTTAATTTATTTAAATCTATTTGGTGTGTGCGCCATTATGTCAATGCATAACAACTGTAAGTCTACTAAACAAAACAGCGGTTGCTATTTGACGTCTGCCACGTCGTGGTCACGTGACGCGGACGTGACGTCGACGCCTACTTTACATCCCACCGATCACAGGACTCCTCGGCTGCATAACCGTGCCCCCTTCCCAACCAATCGGATTTGCTATACGCGAAAACGACGCCAATGGAAAGAGCTTCCGCCCAAATTTAAATCCGTGGGCGTGGCTCGCAGCAGGAAGTAGGAAAATGGCGGCGATGTTGACAAAGACACAGCGGATGGTAACATACGACTAACAAGAGAAATATTTTTATTTTCTGCTTGCAACTGGACCGTCCAGAGCGTACACGGTAAGTACAACTCATCGTTTTTAAAAAGAAGTACTTTTGTTGCCCTGAAAAGCGAGTGAGCGTGGCGTTTGTGGGGGACGTCGAATTTCGACGATTCTTTCTGGTCAACGGTTGTAAATGATTGTGTTGATTAAAAAAGAAAACTTGATGTAACTCTACTTTTAACTGCCGTTTCAGATAGATTTGGAATTGCATCACATCCAATTTTGCCTAGAGCGTACACGGTAAGTAACACTCGTTGTGTTTAAGGAGATTTACGTTTGTAATAGCAGAAGTGTAGCCGCGTTGCGTTGTACGTGTGAATGTTGGTCCGGGCGAAATGTTAATGTTTAATTTCATTCCTTTAGGTTCCACGGTGTTTGTTGGCTGCAAGTTTTCCACTGCAAGAAGAGGCTCATATCATTGACCAGGAGCGAGCTACAATGGTGAGTAGCCATAACATTTATGTTAAACACTTCCTATTTCATGTCTAACAGTACTTGATTTAACAAATAACCATAAATAAATACAGTGTGGGCACTGAAGTTAACATATGTGATTATACTGCCTAATCTGTCACCGAGTAGATTGTTGCAAAGTAATATAAGATCCAAAGTTGTAATTCAGAATAGTTTTCAAAAGAAGGCCATTAGAATTATATACAAGTCTGATTACCCTGAACAAGCTATTAATTAAATCACAAATTCTTCAATTCAAAGATTTGGTAGATTATCAGACAAATAATGTCTAACAGTAATTGATTTAACACATCACGATAAGTAGATTGAGTGTGGGCACTCTCAAGTTAACATATGTGATTATACTGCCTAATCTGTTACAGAGTATGTTGTTGCCAAGTAATGTAGAATAGATCCAAAGTAGTAATCCAGAATAGTTTTGAAGAGGCCATTAGAATGATAAACAAATCTGATTACCTTGAACATAATAACAAGCTAAGTGTTTAATATGTCCTATGAAGTCAAAATTGGGCACCATCATGTGGTGAAATTTGGAATTGCATCACATCCAATTTTGCCTGGGAACAAACAGATTACATAAATCTTAGTTTTGAATAAGCCACTCCTTCTCAAACAAGTAAACTCTGCCCATTTTGCGCAGTAGATGTTCTGTTAATATCTAGTATTTATACAAAGTCATAATTTAAATTGCTTTCAACCTTCATTCATCGGTTCAACCAACATTACTCGCTCTTATTACCAACTTGTATTGATTTAACTAAGCGTTTAATACTTCCTATCAGGTCTCAAATCGAGATTTGGCAAAATACAATTTCAGCAAATCCAATTTTGCCAGGGAACAAAAATAGATTAAATAAACTAAATAAGTCCTCTTCCCATTAAATAAATCAGAAAAGTCTGTCTTGTAACCAGTCCTCTTCAAACAAGTAAAGTCTGCCCATTTTGTGCCGTAGATTTTGTGTCTATGCCTAGTATTTAAACAAAATCATAATTTAAACGACTTCTTTCCTTCATTCACTTTGGAAATTTGGAATTGCAGCAAATCGAATTTTGGCAGGGAACAAAAATAGATCAATTAAACTAAATAAGTCTTCTTCCCATTAAATAAATTAAAAAAGTCTGTCTTGTAACCAGTCCTTTTCAAACAAGTAAAGTCTGCCCATTTTGTGCCGTCGATTTTGTGTTAATGCCTAGTATTTATACAAAATCATAATTTAAAGGACTTCATTCCTTCATTCACTTTGGAAATTTGGAATTGCAGCACATCAAATTTTGCCTGGGAAGAAAAGTAGATTAAATAAATTTAATAAGTCTTACTACTTCCCATTAAATAAATTAAATACGTCTTACTTGTTCCCACTCCTTTTCAAAACAGTAGTTTAAAACGAGGGCCCTTCACTCAATCTTTAACCTCAACCCAGCACGTTGTGTTGTATCTGTGAATGTTGGTTGTGGCCAAATGATAGTTTTCTTTCATTCGTTTAGGTTCCAAGAAAACTTGATGTAACTCTACTTTTAACTGCCGTTTCAGATAAGCGGGTATTACGTCGCAGACAAATGCCGCGGATATGACGTAATTGCCCGAACCTCCGCCAAAATTCAAATCTGTTGGCGCGATGGCCGTGAGCCACTGAGCAGCGACGATTATCAACAGAAATATCTTTATTTTCTGCTTGCAACTGGACCGTCTAGAGCGTACACGGTAAGTAACACTCATTGTGTTAAAGGAGATTTACGTTTGTAATAGCAGAAGTGTAGCCGCGTTGCGTTGTACGTGTGAAAATTGGTCGAGGCGAAATGTTAATGTTTAATTTCATTCCTTTAGGTTCCACGGTGTTTGTTGGCTGCAAGTTTTCCACTGCAAGAAGAGGCTCGTATCATTGACCAGGAGCGAGCTACAATGGTGAGTAGCCATAACATTTATGTTAAACACTTCCTATTTCATGTCTAACAGTACTTGATTTAACAAATAACCATAAATAAATACAGTGTGGGCACTGAAGTTAACATATGTGATTATACTGCCTAATCTGTCACGGAGTAGATTGTTGCAAAGTAATATAAGATCCAAAGTTGTAATTCAGAATAGTTTTCAAAAGAAGGCCATTAGAATTATATACAAGTCTGATTACCCTGAACAAGCTATTAATTAAATCACAAATTCTTCAATTCAAAGATTTGGTAGATTATCAGACAAATAATGTCTAACAGTAATTGATTTAACACATCACGATAAGTAGATTGAGTGTGGGCACTCTCAAGTTAACATATGTGATTATACTGCCTAATCTGTTACAGAGTATGTTGTTGCCGAGTAATGTAGAATAGATCCAAAGTAGTAATCCAGAATAGTTTTGAAGAGGCCATTAGAATGATAAACAAATCTGATTACCTTGAACATAATAACAAGCTAAGTGTTTAATATGTCCTATGAAGTCAAAATTGGGCACCATCATGTGGTGAAATTTGGAATTGCATCACATCCAATTTTGCCTGGGAACAAACAGATTACATAAATCTTAGTTTTGAATAAGCCACTCCTTCTCAAACAAGTAAACTCTGCCCATTTTGCGCAGTAGATGTTCTGTTAATATCTAGTATTTATACAAAGTCATAATTTAAATTGCTTTCAACCTTCATTCATCGGTTCAACCAACATTACTCGCTCTTATTACCAACTTGTATTGATTTAACTAAGCGTTTAATACTTCCTATCAGGTCTCAAATCGAGATTTGGCAAAATACAATTTCAGCAAATCCAATTTTGCCAGGGAACAAAAATAGATTAAATAAACTAAATAAGTCCTCTTCCCATTAAATAAATCAGAAAAGTCTGTCTTGTAACCAGTCCTCTTCAAACAAGTAAAGTCTGCCCATTTTGTGCCGTAGATTTTGTGTCTATGCCTAGTATTTAAACAAAATCATAATTTAAACGACTTCTTTCCTTCATTCACTTTGGAAATTTGGAATTGCAGCAAATCGAATTTTGGCAGGGAACAAAAATAGATCAATTAAACTAAATAAGTCTTCTTCCCATTAAATAAATTAAAAAAGTCTGTCTTGTAACCAGTCCTTTTCAAACAAGTAAAGTCTGCCCATTTTGTGCCGTCGATTTTGTGTTAATGCCTAGTATTTATACAAAATCATAATTTAAAGGACTTCATTCCTTCATTCACTTTGGAAATTTGGAATTGCAGCACATCAAATTTTGCCTGGGAAGAAAAGTAGATTAAATAAATTTAATAAGTCTTACTACTTGCCATTAAATAAATTAAATACGTCTTACTTGTTCCCACTCCTTTTCAAAACAGTAGTTTAAAACGAGGGCCCTTCACTCAATCTTTAACCCCAACCCCGCACGTTGTGTTGTATCTGTGAATGTTGGTTGTGGCCAAATGATAGTTTTCTTTCATTCGTTTAGGTTCCAAGAAAACTTGATGTAACTCTACTTTTAACTGCCGTTTCAGATAAGCGGGTATTACGTCGCAGTCATGTGCCGTGGATATGACGTAATTGCCCGAACCTCCGCCAAAATTCAAATCTGTTGGCGCGATGGCCGTGAGCCACTGAGCAGCGACGATTATCAACAGAAATATCTTTATTTTCTGCTTGCAACTGGACCGTCTAGAGCGTACACGGTAAGTAACACTCATTGTGTTTAAGGAGATTTACGTTTGTAATAGCAGAAGTGTAGCCGCGTTGCGTTGTACGTGTGAAAATTGGTCGAGGCGAAATGTTAATGTTTAATTTCATTCCTTTAGGTTCCACGGTGTTTGTTGGCTGCAAGTTTTCCACTGCAAGAAGAGGCTCGTATCATTGACCAGGAGCGAGCTACAATGGTGAGTAGCCATAACATTTATGTTAAACACTTCCTATTTCATGTCTAACAGTACTTGATTTAACAAATAACCATAAATAAATACAGTGTGGGCACTGAAGTTAACATATGTGATTATACTGCCTAATCTGTCACGGAGTAGATTGTTGCAAAGTAATATAAGATCCAAAGTTGTAATTCAGAATAGTTTTCAAAAGAAGGCCATTAGAATTATATACAAGTCTGATTACCCTTAACATAACAACAAGCTATTAATTAAATCACAAATTCTTCAATTCAAAGATTTGGTAGATTATCAGACAAATAATGTCTAACAGTAATTGATTTAACACATCACGATAAGTAGATTGAGTGTGGGCACTCTCAAGTTAACAGATATGATTATACTGCCTAATCTGTTACAGAGTATGTTGTTGCCAAGTAATATAGAATAGATCCAAAGTAGTAATCCAGAATAGTTTTGAAGAGGCCATTAGAATAATAAACAAATCTGATTACCTTGAACATAATAACAAGCTAAGTGTTTAATATGTCCTATGAAGTCAAAATTGGGCACCATCATGTGGTGAAATTTGGAATTGCATCACATCCAATTTTGCCTGGGAACAAACAGATTAAATAAATCTTAGTTTTGAATAAGCCACTCCTTCTCAAACAAGTAAACTCTGCCCATTTCGCGCAGTAGATGTTCTGTTAATATCTAGTATTTATACAAAGTCATAATTTAAATTGCTTTCAACCTTCATTCATCGGTTCAACCAACATTACTCGCTCTTATTACCAACTTGTATTGATTTAACTAAGCGTTTAATACTTCCTATCAGGTCTCAAGGCAAGATTTGGCAAAATACAATTTCAGCAAATCCAATTTTGCCAGGGAACAAAAATAGATTAAATAAACTAAATAAGTCTTCTTCCCATTAAATAAATCAGAAAAGTCTGTCTTGTAACCAGTCCTCTTCAAACAAGTAAAGTCTGCCCATTTTGTGCCGTAGATTTTGTGTCTATGCCTAGTATTTAAACAAAATCATAATTTAAACGACTTCTTTCCTTCATTCACTTTGGAAATTTGGAATTGCAGCAAATCGAATTTTGCCAGGGAACAAAAATAGATCAATTAAACTAAATAAGTCTTCTTCCCATTAAATAAATTAAAAAAGTCTGTCTTGTAACCAGTCCTTTTCAAACAAGTAAAGTCTGCCCATTTTGTGCCGTCGATTTTGTGTTAATGCCTAGTATTTATACAAAATCATAATTTAAAGGACTTCATTCCTTCATTCACTTTGGAAATTTGGAATTGCAGCACATCAAATTTTGCCTGGGAAGAAAAGTAGATTAAATAAATTTAATAAGTCTTACTACTTCCCATTAAATAAATTAAATACGTCTTACTTGTTCCCACTCCTTTACAAAAAAGTAGTTTAAAACGAGGTCCCTTCACTCAACCTTTAACCCTATTTATTCACCTTCTAGGCTAAGTGTTAAAGGCTAAGTGTTAAAGGCTAAGTGTTAAAGGCTAAGTGTTAGAGGCTAAGTGCCAGAGGCTAGGCGCCAGAGGCGAGTTTTTGTGGGCTGAAGTTTTAGTGGGGTTAGTGTGAATACAATCCAAAAGAATACAACAGAATACAATACAATAGAATATAATACATAGATTAAATTCAATAGCTCTTACTACTTCCCATTAAATAAATTAAATACGTCTTACTTGTTCCCAATCCTTTTCAAAAAAGTAGTTTAAAACGAGGGCCCTTCACTCAACCTTTAACCTCAACCCCGCACGTCACATTGTGTTGTATCTGTGAATGTTGGTTGTGGCCAAATGATAGTTTTCTTTCATTCGTTTAGGTTCCACGGTGTTTGTTGGCTATGTTTTCCACTGTCAGAAGGATGAAAATACAAAGTACAACGCTTGGACGTGGGCGAAGACGTCACCGGTGAGTCCTTCCTTCCTATTTATTTACCTTCTAGATGCTAGAGGCTAAGTGTTAGAGGCTAAGTGTTAGAGGCTAAGTGTTAAACACAATACGAACAACACAACGATACTGCACTGAACAACACGATACCGCACTGAGAAACACGATACCGCACTGAACAACACGATACCGCACTGAACAACACCATGCCGCACTGAACACCATGCCACACTGAACAACACCATCCCGCACTGAACAACACCATGCCGCACTAAACAACACCATGCCGCACTGAACAACACCATGCCTCACTGAACGACACCATGCCGCACTGAAAGACACCATGCCGCACTGAACGACACCATGCCGCACTGAAAGACACCATCCCGCACTGAACACCATGCCGCACTGAACAACACCATCCTGCACTGAACAACACCATCCCGCACTGAACAACACCATGCCGCACTGAACAACATTATGCCGCACTGAACATTATGCCGCACTGAACAACACCATGCCGCACTGAACAACACCATGCCGCACTGAACAACATTATGCCGCACTGAACAACACCATGCCGCACTGAACAACACCATGCCGCACTGAACAACACCATGCCGCACTGAACAACATTATGCCGCACTGAACAACACCATGCTGCACTGAACAACACCATCCTGCACTGAACAACACCATTCCGCATTGAACACCATGCCGCACTGAACAACACCATCCCGCACTGAACAACACCATCCCGCACTGAACAACACCATGCCGCACTGAACAACATTATGCCGCACTGAACAACATTATGCCGCACTGAACAACACCATGCCGCACTGAACAACACCATGCCGCACTGAACACCATGCCGCACTGAACAACATTATAACGCACTGAACAACACCATCCCGCACTGAACAACACCATGCCGCACTAAACAACATTATGCCGCACTGAACAACATTATGCCGAAATGAACAACACCATGCCGCACTGAACAACACCATGCCGCACTGAACAACACCATCCTGCACTGAACAACACCATCCCGCACTGAACAACACCATGCCGCACTGAACAACACCATGCCGCACTGAACAACACCATGCCGCAATGAACAACACCATCCCGCACTGAACAACATTATGCCGCACTGAACAACATTATGCTGCACTGAACAACACCATGCCGCACTGAACAACACCATGCCGCACTGAACAACACCATCCTGCACTGAACAACACCATCCCGCACTGAACAACACCATGCCGCACTGAACAACATTATGGCGCACTGAACAACATTATGCCGCACTGAACAACACCATGCCGCACTGAACAACACCATGCCGCACTGAACAACACCATGCCGCAATGAACAACACCATCCCGCACTGAACAACACCATGCCGCACTGAGCAACACCATGCCGCACTGAACAACACCATCCTGCACTGAACAACACCATGCCGCACTGAACAACACCATTCCGCACTGAACAACACCATGCCGCACTGAACAACATTACGCTGCACTGAACAACACCATGCCGCACTGAACAACACCATGCCGCACTGAACAACACCATGCCGCATTGAACAACACCATGCCGCATTGAACAACACCATGCCGCACTGAACAACACCATCCTGCACTGAACAACACCATGCCGCATTGAACAACACCATGCCGCACTGAACAACACCATCCTGCACTGAACAACACCATCCCGCACTGAACAACACCATCCCGCATTGAACAACACCATCCTGCACTGAACAACACCATGCCGCACTGAACAACACCATGCCGCACTGAACAACACCATTCCGCACTGAACAACACCATGCCGCACTGAACAACACCATCCTGCACTGAACAACACCATCCCGCACTGAACAACACCATGCCGCATTGAACAACACCATCCTGCACTGAACCACACCATCCTGCACTGAACAACACCATGCCGCACTGAACAACACCATGCCGCACTGAACAACACCATGCCGCACTGAACAACACCATGCCGCACTGAACAACACCATGCCGCACTGAACAACATTATGTCGCACTGAACAACACCATGCCGCACTGAACAACACCATGCCGCACTGAACAACATTATGCCGCACTGAAAAACACCATGCCGCACTGAACAACACCATCCCGCACTGAACAACACCATGCCGCATTGAACAACACCATGCCGCACTGAACAACACCATGCTGCACTGAACATTATGCTGCACTGAACAACACGATCCTGCATTGAACAACACCATGCCGCACTGAACAACACCATCCTGCACTGAACAACACCATCCTGCACTGAACAACACCACCCCGCACTGAACAACACGATCCCGCATTGAAAACCATCCCGCACTGAACAACACCATGCCGCACTGAACAACACCATTCCGCACTGAACAACACCATGCCGCACTGAACAACACCATGCCGCACTGAACAACACCATGCCGCACTGAACAACACCATGCCGCACTGAACAACACCATGCCGCACTGAACAACACCATGCCGCACTGAACAACACCATCCCGCACTGAACAACACCATGCCGCATTGAACAACACCATGCCGCACTGAACAACACCATCCTGCACTGAACAACACCATCCCGCACTAAACAACACCATGCCGCACTGAACAACATTATGGCGCACTGGACAACATTATGCCGCACTGAACAACACCATGCCGCACTGAACAACACCATGCCGCACTGAACAACACCATGCCGCACTGAACAACACCATGCCGCACTGAACAACATTATGCCGCACTGAACAACACCATGCCGCACTGAACAACACCATGCCGCACTGAACAACACGATCCCGCATTGAACAACACCATCCTGCACTGAACAACACCATGCCGCACTGAACAACACCATGCCGCACTGAACAACACCATTCCGCACTGAACAACACCATGCCGCACTGAACGACACCATCCTGCACTGAACAACACCATCCCGCACTGAACAACACCATGCCGCATTAAACAACACCATGCCGCACTGAACAACACCATCCTGCACTGAACAACACCATGCCGCACTGAACAACACCATGCCGCACTGAACAACAGCATGCCGCACTGAACAACATTATGCCGCACTGAACAACATTATGCCGCACTAAACAACATTATGTCGCACTGAACAACACCATGCCGCACTGAACAACACCATGCTGCACTGAACAACATTATGCCGCACTGAACAACACGATCCCGCATTGAACAAAACCATCCCGCAGTGAACAACACCATGCCGCATTGAACAACACCATGCCGCACTGAACAACACCATGCTGCACTGAACAACATTATGCTGCACTGAACAACACGATCCTGCATTGAACAACACCATGCCGCACTGAACAACACCATCCTGCACTGAACAACACCATGCCGCACTGAACAACACCATGCCGCACTGAACAACATTATGCCGCACTGAAAAACACCATGCCGCACTGAACAACACCATCCCGCACTGAACAACACCATGCCGCATTGAACAACACCATGCCGCACTGAACAACACCATGCTGCACTGAACAACATTATGCTGCACTGAACAACACGATCCTGCATTGAACAACACCATGCCGCACTGAACAACACCATCCTGCACTGAACAACACCATCCTGCACTGAACAACACCACCCCGCACTGAACAACACGATCCCGCATTGAACAACACCATCCCGCACTGAACAACACCATGCCGCACTGAACAACACCATTCCGCACTGAACAACACCATGCCACACTGAACAACACCATGCCGCACTGAACAACACCATGCCGCACTGAACAACACCATGCCGCACTGAACAACATTATGCCGCACTGAACAACACCATGCCGCACTGAACAACACCATCCCGCACTGAACAACACCATGCCGCATTGAACAACACCATGCCGCACTGAACAACACCATCCTGCACTGAACAACACCATCCCGCACTAAACAACACCATGCCGCACTGAACAACATTATGGCGCACTGGACAACATTATGCCGCACTGAACAACACCATGCCGCACTGAACAACACCATGCCGCACTGAACAACACCATGCCGCACTGAACAACACCATGCCGCACTGAACAACATTATGCCGCACTGAACAACACCATGCCGCACTGAACAACACCATGCCGCACTGAACAACACGATCCCGCATTGAACAACACCATCCTGCACTGAACAACACCATGCCGCACTGAACAACACCATGCCGCACTGAACAACACCATTCCGCACTGAACAACACCATGCCGCACTGAACAACACCATCCTGCACTGAACAACACCATCCCGCACTGAACAACACCATGCCGCATTGAACAACACCATGCCGCACTGAACAACACCATCCTGCACTGAACAACACCATGCCGCACTGAACAACACCATGCCGCACTGAACAACACCATGCCGCACTGAACAACATTATGCCGCACTGAACAACATTATGCCGCACTAAACAACATTATGTCGCACTGAACAACACCATGCCGCACTGAACAACACCATGCTGCACTGAACAACATTATGCCGCACTGAACAACACGATCCCGCATTGAACAACACCATCCCGCAGTGAACAACACCATGCCGCATTGAACAACACCATGCCGCACTGAACAACACCATGCTGCACTGAACAACATTATGCTGCACTGAACAACACGATCCTGCATTGAACAACACCATGCCGCACTGAACAACACCATCCTGCACTGAACAACACCTTTCCACACTGAACAACACCATGCCGCACTGAACAACATTATGCCGCACTGAACAACACCATGCCGCACTGAACAACACCATGCCGCACTGAACAACACCATGCCGCACTGAACAACACCATGCCGCAATGAACAACACCATCCCGCACTGAACAACACCATGCCGCATTGAACAACACCATGCCGCACTGAACAACACCATCCCGCACTGAACAACACCACCCCGCACTGAACAACACGATCCCGCATTGAACAACACCATCCCGGACTGAACAACACCATGCCGCACTGAACAACACCATTCCGCACTGAACAACACCATGCCGCACTGAACAACACCATGCCGCACTGAACAACACCATGCCGCACTGAACAACACCATGCCGCACTGAACAACATTATGCCGCACTGAACAACACCATGCCGCACTGAACAACACCATCCCGCACTGAACAACACCATGCCGCATTGAACAACACCGTGCCGCACTGAACAACACCATCCTGCACTGAACAACACCATCCCGCACTGAACAACACCATGCCGCACTGAACAACATTATGGCGCACTGAACAACATTATGCCGCACTGAACAACACCATGCCGCACTGAACAACACCATGCCGCACTGAACAACACCATGCCGCACTGAACAACATTATGCCGCACTGAACAACATTATGCCGCACTGAACAACACCATGCCGCACTGAACAACACCATGCCGCACTGAACAACACCTTGCCGCACTGAACAACACGACGTCGCACTGAACAACACGACGCCGCACAGAACAACACGACGCCGCACAGAATAACACAATACCGCACAGAACAACACAATACCGCACAAACAGTTTTAGATAATATTACGTCGCAGTCATGTGACGCGGACATGACGTCAATAGGCGGAACTCACGGCAAAATTATAATCCGTGGGCGTGGCTTGCAACAGGAAGTAGGAAAGCGGCAGTTCTGGCAAACAAGACACAGCTGTTAGTAACACGATGACTAACAAGGCAAATATTTTTGTTTTCAGCTTGCAACTTGACCGTCTAGAGCGTACAAGGTAATTACAACTGTTTTTTTTTAGCCCTGAAAAGCAAGGGAGTGTGGCGTTTGGGAGGAATGTCGAACTCGGCGTCTGCTTCCAGCCACAGACGCCAAATTTCGACGATTATTTCGACTGGTCAACGGTTGTAAATTATTGCGTTGACTAAAAACTTTATTTAACTCTACTCTTAACTTTGCCGTTTCAGATATGCGGGTATTACACCGCGGAAATGACGTCAATAGGCTGAACTCTCGCCAAAATTCAAATCTGTGGGCGCAATGGCCTTGAGCGAGACACCGGATACAAACACGACGATTATCAACAGAAATATCTTTATTTTCCGCTTGCAAGTGGACCGTCTAGAGCGTACACGGTAAGTACAACTCATTGTGTTTAAAAAGATTTACGTTTGTGTAGTTTGCGTTGCGTTGTATCTGTGAATGTTGGTTGAGGCTAAATGTTAATGTTTAATTTCATTCCTTTAGGTTCCACGGTGTTTGTTGGCTGTATGTTTTCCACTGCAAGAAGAGGCTCGTATCATTGACCAGCAGGAGCTACAATGGTGAGTACCCCTTTCGTCTTCCATTTATGTTAAACACTTCCTATTTCATGTCTAACAGTACTCGATTTAACAAATAACCATAAATAAATACAGTGTGGGCAGTCACGTTAACATATGTGATTATCCTGCCTAATATGTTTATCACAAATATGTCACTAATCACTAATATGTTTATTTGTTTATCACAACACCTTTGGACCTTCAGCAATCGATTATTTACCTTCATCTACATAGAGACAGAACGATGGTGTCTTAAACATCTCATTCATTTCACCAAATAACTTCACGCAGGTGGATAACGGCCGTCTCGGTCACGCTATGTTGCGTGATGCAGTTTTGAAGAACCAAATGCATTTATTCAATGAATAAGTCAAGCTAGTTCTATGTTTATGATGTTGTAAGTTACGGTACCGATTGAAGTTGAGTTCGAAGCCAGTGGAAAACAGCGCTGCGTTTGTGCTCTCCAGGTACAAATGTTGTGATCTCTGACTGACGACCGGGCGAGACTCGAGTAAGAGATGTCCAAACGAGCTCCGGCAGGGCGGGCCAAGGCGGAGCGAACGGACGCCCTTCAGGCCGCCAATGACGAGCTGAGAACCAAACTGATGGACGTCCAGTTAGAACTTCAGCAGGAGAAGAACAAGGTGAAAACCTCAACAGACAGACACTGCCTGCCTCCCTGCCTGCCTCCCTGCCTGCCTCCCTGCCTGCCTCCCTCCCTCCCAGTTTTCCCGATGTAGATTAGACATGCGTGTGCCATGACTGTGTCAGCCTACATCAACAAATGCACCGAGGACGTCAGCACCACTAAGAATATCATCACCCGGGGCAACCAACGACCCTGGATGACTGAGGAGGTACGTCAAACGCTACGAGCGCGGAACTCTGCCTTCAAGTCTGGCGACAAGGAGACACTGAGGACAGCGAGAGCCAACTTGAACCGTGCCATCAGGATAGCGAAGCGAGACCGCAGTCGAAAATTTCAGGATCGTTTCCACGACGTCAAAAACATCAGGAGTATGTGGCAAGGCATACGGGCGATTACAGACTACAACTCACCCTCCCCCCCCCCGGTGGGTGTAGTTGATGCTGACTTTCTAAATGGTCTAAATAACTTCTTTGGGAGGTTCGAGGCACTAAACGGCACTCCAGCAGTTAAAACTGTCCCCCATCAGGAAGAGGAGGTACTCTGCCTTGACTCCGCCGATGTGTTGAAGACCCTGAGGAGAGTCAACCCCTGTAAGGCCCCTGGCCCCGACAACATTCCTGGGCGTGTGTTCAGGGAATGTGCAAGTCATCTGGCTGGGGTCATCACAGACATTTTTAACACCTCGCTGGGCCAAGCCACAGTGCCGGCGTGCTTTAAGACTGCCTCCATCATTCCGGTGCCGAAGAAACCTCAAATCACCTCATTTAATGATTACCGGCCTGTTGCACTGACTCCGGTTATGATGAAGTGCTTCGAAAGGCTGCTTAAAGGTCACATCGTTTCCAGACTCCCCCTATTATTTGACCCGTTCCAGTTTGCCGACCGGCAAAACCGCTCCACTCAGGACGCCATCTCCTCCGTTCTTCACCTGAGCCTGGCTCACCTGGAGGAGAAGAACACCCATGTGCGGAGGCTGTTCCTGGACTTCAGCTCAGCGTTTAACACCATCATCCCACAGCATCTGGTAGGAAAATTGGAACACCTGGGCTTCAACACCCCCCTTCGCAACTGGCTGCTAGACTTCCTCACCAACAGACCTCAGTCAGTCCGGGTCGGACAGAACACCTCTGATGTCATCACCCTCAGCACAGGCTCCCTTCAGGGCTGCGTCCTGAGCCCCCTGCTGTGCACCCTGATGACACACGACTGCGTCCTCAGGTTCACCACCAATCACATCGTGAAGTCAGCAGACGACACAACGGTGGTGGGGCTCATCAGAGACAACAACGACCTGGACTACAGAGAGGAGGTGGAGCAGCTGGTGGGCTGGTGCAGAGAAAACAGCCTGATCCTGAATGAGGAGAAGATGAAGGAGATCATCGTCGACTTCAGGAAAAAACAGCCTCACCACGCTCCACTGATCATCAACAGCTCAGCTGTGGAGGTGGTCAGCACCACCAAATTCCTGGGGGTCCACATCACAGAAGACCTCACCTGGACTATGAACACTACGGCACTGGTCAAGAGGGCACAGAAGCGCTTGTACTTCCTGCGGAGGATGAGGAGAGCCCACCTGCCCCCACCCATCATGAGGACGTTCTACAGGAGCACCATAGAGAGCATTCTGACAAGCTGTCTCTCTGTGTGGTGTGGAGGCTGCACCGCCTCCGATTGGAAGAACGTGAGGAGAGTGGTGAGGACAGCAGAGAGGATCATAGGGGCTCCTCTTCCCTCCATTCAGGACATTTCAGCTCAGCGCTGCATGTCCCGTGCCCGTAACATCATCAATGACCCATCACACCCCCACCATGGACTGTTCTCCCTGCTGCCCTCTGGGAAGAGGTTTGCAGCATCCGCTGCAGGTCCACCAGGTTCTGCAACAGCTTTTTCCCTGCTGTCATCAGACTGTTGAACACTAGAACTGTTGAGCTCTAAACTGAACTCTGCATCACACATTCACAGAACTGTACTTTATGACACTACGGACCTCTATCTTGCACTATCTCGCACTACCAACTTTACTGAACTTGTATAAACCCTTTAAATAGAAGTTTAATACATGGTTTAGCATTCCTCTGCACACTCTTGAATACTGTTTTGCCTACTTGCACTATTGCATAATTATCACTGCTGCACTTTATACTTATTTTTAATATATATATATATATATATATATATATATAGTATATATGTATATATATATATTTTCATAGGATATGTTACTTCTATTCAACTGCAATATCACTACTTTGTTGTAAGACGTATGCAACGGAATTTCGTTTTGTATGCACCATGTGCAGACAAGATGACAATAAAGTTTGTCTAAGTCTAAGTCATGTCAGGTCAGCTGTCTGGAGAGAGAGAGAAGTCAGGACCTGCGGGCGGAGCACCACCGTGCCACCGCCGCCATGACGGAACTCAAAAGCAAACTCCATGAGGAGAAGCAGAAAGAGTTAGCCATTACCAGGGAGACATTACTGCGGCAGCATGAAATGGAGCTGATGAGAGTGATCAAAATCAAAGATGGAGAGATCCAGCGACTGAATGCCTTGGTCCTCAGCCTGAGGGACGGCTCCATGGACAAGGTGATCCGCTCTATCCGTGTCTGACTATCCGCACGCCACGTCGGGCTTCGATGCGGCCGCTACCGTATTGTGTAGCTTGTCCCCAGTAAGCGTCGCGGCGCTCCGTTGCGGTCTCAACGGCCCGGTGTGGCGCAATGTCTGCTCAGGTGAGGAGGGGGGGCGCTTTGCTGGCGGAGGTGGAGGAGACGCGGCGGTGTCGGGAGACCGAGCGGTGTCGCCTCCACCAGGAGCGCGGAAGAAGCCCTGGCAGCGGCCCAGCAGGCCTGGCAGTCCCGAGCGGCCGAGCTCCGATCGGCTCATCACCAGCATCGGGAGGAGCTGAGCCGAACCAAGAGAGACTGCGAGAGGGAGATCCGCCGACTGGTAGGACTGATCAGATGCGCGGTGCGTGGCTATGTTCCCAATTTCGTTGTATACCTGCAGTGCAATGACACCTAAGGCATTCTATTCTATTCTATTTCACAAGAAGAAAATGTCCGGTTGCTCGCTTCGCTTTTGTCACAGCAAAGGTGTTCTAGTCGATTCCAGAAAAAAATTGGCCGGTTGCTCTCTTTGTTTTTGTCACAATTCTGGCAAATGAGTTTGCCCGCCTGCCTGAGCGCTCCCCGTTTGTACATCCAGACGGATGAGATCAAGCTGAAAGACAGAGCGGTTAGTGTTTTGGATGAAGCCCTGGGGCCGGCCACGTCCACCGCCTTCAGCTGCAGACTCAGGCTGCCGAGCAGCAGATCGCTGCCCTGAGGGATTCCCAAAGGGCGGGCCTAAACTACCCTGGAAGTGGGGTCAACGCCGCTACTAGCAATCCTCTTCATTGCGTAAGCCACCTCATCACACACTTGCAGTACGCATGACTTAGTTCGTTGCTGGAGGAAGGTAGCACAAAAACAGTTTTGAACTTTGAACGAGTGCTTGTGTGTGTGTGTTGCGGGGCGTTTTCAGTCTCAGGAGGATCGGGACACGCGACGGTTTCATCTGAAAATCGCTGAGCTCAGCGCAGTCATCAGGAAACTGGAGGATCGAAACGCCCTGCTTTCTGAAGAGCGCAATGAACTGGTAATTTATTGACGGCACGCTTGAAGGTTTGCGCTCGCCCATCCAGCGAGGCACCCATTGCGCTTGCTTATTAGTTGAGCGGCGCGGCGAGTCGGTTGCCTGGTAGATGTCTTTTATTGGGAGCCAAAGCCACGATTCCGTTCAAACCGATGCAAAAGGAATGGATACGTTCTGGCCCGCGTGTTGTGCGTCTTTCACATCCCGCACTTCATGCTTGCAGCTAAAGCGACTGAGAGAAACAGAAAGCCAGTTTCTGCCACTCCTGTACAAAAACAAACGCCTGAGCAGGAAGAATGAAGAACTCTCGCTGGTGCTGTGTCGCCTTGAAAACAAAGTGCGCTTTGTCACCCAGGAGAACGAGGAGATGGCAAGCTTGGTAAGTCGACGCGGACAACGGCGGCGTGCCAACAGAGTCCACTGCATTTGTGTTCCACAGAGAAGGCCTAGTTCGCTCAATGACCTGGACCGCGGTTGCGGCCAGCAGGACGGTGAAATGGAGTTCCTTCAAGTTGTGGAGCAGCGGCACATCATCGACGACTTGTCCAAGGTCTTCAGGCAGGCGACTCGGTGCACGTACGGCAGCGCCGCGCTCGCTCGCTGTCGCCAGGAAACCTTTTCCGTCCAAAGCTTGGCCGGCGGCCGCCATCCAAAAAATTGGCCCCTTAAATTCCGACCTTTCAAGCAGGAGCATTGTGCGCACGCGTTTGAACACGCTTTAGACTTGTTTTGCCGTTTTCAGCAGCTCAAAGCTCCCGTTTTGTCAGCGCCTTTGCCACTTGCTGTGCGCTGAAAACGACGGACTTGCCCGGCTGCTCAGCCCGTCAACCATGAGCCGCGAGCGCGACGTCATTGTCCGTAGGCAGCTAGTGGCAAAATGCACCCTGTTAGAGTTGCGCTCGCTCCAACTTATTTTGCAAGAACCACACGGGAGACAAGTAAGTTCTTTTGGACACCTGCAGGTGGAGAGTCCATCCGTTGTACGAATGAAGTCTGACTCTCGGCTCCTGCACGAGCATTTTAATTAAGAGAAACAGGGTGGGTGTAAGAGTGGATTGAATAGAGGAAGCCCTTGACCTCTAGTCAAAACATAGCAAGGGGTGTTTTACGACTTTGTGTAGGAAGGGATAAGCGATAGGGATAAATAAGGGATAAATAATATTATTTATTACAGGTCGCAGTCAAAGTCAAAGCAACACAATGATACGATAAAGATAATCTGGAAAACCCTGACACACCCTGTAGTTGTCACTTTTGGAAAAGACGAGCGTCCCTCCAATCATCGCCGGTGACGTGTTTTTCAGGCTCTGGAGACAGGAGCTCATGTCAGAAATGTCATTGTGAGTCGCGTTTGTTTCTGCGCCGGAGCCGTTCGTTCCCTTTGCATCCAAAGAATCTCAAAGGCGGATTATTTGTGTCGACAGGAGAGAGATTTGCTGCTACGATACCGACGTCGAGAATCTCTGAGGAGGAACAAAGCGTGAGGTCCTGCAAGGTGAGTCTGTTTGTTTGCGGCTGCTTGGTGTTGCGCAAGATGAAATGGCCTTTTTCTCGCTATCCTTCCTCTCGTCGATTCATCGTGAGGTGTCGCTTCAGTTTGTTCAGAGAGATGTTTGCTTCCGCGCCCGCAGGTCATCGAAACATTTTACGGCTACGACGAAGACGTGTTGGTGGACTCGGACGGATCGTCCTTGTCTTTTCACACCGACAGAACCCCCGACACGGAACCCGAAGAGGTAGCCCGCCATTTCTGCCAGCGTATTGGCACCAAACATTCCTCTTCAGCCTGGAATCGGACTCGTCTTTGCGTCGCGGGTGCTTTGTCGCCGGTCTGACTGATTCTGGTACTAGTGCTGTGTTGCATTGGTGTGTGCATGAAGAGGCGGAGCTTCGCTACCGCCAGCTGACGCAAGAATATCAAGCGCTGCAACGAGCCTACGCTCTGCTAGCCCAGACCAGCGAAAGGGGACTACGACGCCGAGAAGGAGATCAAGGTGGCGCCCCTTCCCGCAACCCCCGGCCGGGTCGCAGCCTCCCCGTTCTCACCCAGCCTCGGGTGTTCTCTGGTCTGAAAGGAGACTGCTTGAGTTCCGCATCCTGGAGCTGGAGGTGGGAAGACTCGCACAAGCGTGTTGAGGCCAGAGATGTGACGGACGGACGGACGGACGGACGGACGGATGCATGCCTCTGCCTTTCAGGAGAGGGAGTGGCGCTCCCCCGTCTTGAAGTTTCTGCAAGTCCGTTTCCCAGACGGCCTCAGCCCTTTGCAGATCTACTGCGAGGCCGAGGGCGTGAGCGTACGTAAGGCGTCCCTCGCAACCCTAACCTTAACCCGAGGTCCCAGAACACCTTACATTGCTCCTTGCGCCTTTCCCCCGGACATCGTCATCAGTGATCTGATGAAGAAGCTGGACATCCTGGGCTATAACGCCGTAAGTGTATGTCGAACTCCTTATGTTCGCACTCCACGAGACTCGGCGGCTCAAATGTGACTTTTGGAAGGCTTTGCGCTGAAAGAAGCTTGTTGACGCTGTGCCTTTGGGCTCTTGCAGAATCTCACCAACGAGGAGCAGGTGGTCGTGATTCACGCCAGGACCCTTCTCACCCTAGCCGAGAAGGTAACGCGCACGTCCACGCACGCTCTCGCATTCTGCTTATGTGACAGCAGCCTTTCCTCAGTGGTTAGAATACATCAAAGTGACCAAGTCAGCACTTCAACAGAAGATGTTGGACATTGAAAGTGAGAAGGTAGACAGACACGCGACATCAGCCAAGGGGAACTCCGGCAATGTGCCCCAACAATTCTGACCTTGAGCTGTGCTAGGATATGTTCTGCAAGCAGAAGGGCTACCTGGATGAAGAGTTGGACTTCAGGAAGTGTTCCATGGACCAGGCTCATAAGGTAAGCCGCCCTCAAATCTCCCGCCGGACCACTGATGGACGAGGATTGCGGCCCAGAGGATCCTGGAGCTGGAGGCCATGTTGTACGAGGCGCTACCGCAGCGGGACTGCCCCGCCACGGACGGCGAAAAAGCCAGCCACGCTGGCGTGAATGACGTGCTGACGGCGGATCAGAGAGAAGAGCTTAGGAGCGCCGTGGACCAATGGAAGCGAGCCCTGATGTGCGAGTTGAGGGAGCGCGACGCTTGCATCCTCCAAGAGAGAATGGATCTCCTGCACAGCGCGCAACAGGTAAGGGCCCAAAGCCAGCCCGGCACTTACTTGCACGCTTACTGGCTTTTGAATGCCACTTTCCATTTGTCCGTCCTAGAGGAACAAAGAGCTGAAAGAATTCATCGAAGCTCAGAAGAGACAAATCAAACAATTGGAGGAGAAGTTTCTGTTTCTCTTTCTATTCTTCTCCTTGGCCTTCATTCTGTGGCCCTAACACCAGCTGGTGAGTGAGCTCCAGCGGCACCGCACTCGACACCTCCGATACACTGCCAGCCGGTCTCAGACGTTGGCAGACGCTCCGATGCCAACGTATACCCCCCGCCACGGTGACAGAGGCACCGCGTCACACCGGCGCTCATCCAATCAGAAGGCAGGAAAAGCAAATTCACATGCAGGGCACTTTTGAACCAGAAGAGAGCGCCACAAAAAACGGTTGTTGCCCCAAACGCGCACTAAAAAGGGTCAGAATAACAAGAGTCCCACTGGCCAGCCGGGGCCACCCGTCCAGCTGTTTCTTCAGGGGGGAAAAAAATTGGAGTCACCGGTGAGTACATTTTGCATTTAGCTCTGCTTTTCTGCTTCTGTCTTCAAGTGTGTGGCATCCTGCGATCAAAGAGTCAGCCAACCCCAAAGCGGTTGACCTCAACGTCCCACCACCATGCCTACCAGAGCAGGTGACGTGATGCTTTGGACATCCTTCCGTCTCAGATGCCCAAAAGTACTCTTTGCCACATCTGCGGCAATACGGTGTCTTTTCAAAGGTGCAAATAAATCCAGCGTGGGCGGAACACGCACGTCTTCGGTTTTTCCCGCTTTGTTTGTGTGACAGCTGTTGTGAAAATTTTATACAAATAAAGTTGTATAGTACAGGTTTGGCCAAGCCGCAACTCCCGAACCGCATGCGGCTCTTTTATGTTCATATCAACATTTGTGTGTGTGTGTGTGGGGGGGGGGGGGGGGGGGGTTGTGCGTGTTGGCTTCACTTGAGTTCAATTTGGTATTTTGGTCAAAAGCGCATGTGGTGAAATTCCACAAAGTAGGATGGGCAAACACATTTCTTTAAACTATGAGTGTCAATTGGGCTCTCGAAATGGCAGGGAAAAGATGCACAGCAAAACGAAAATACGTAGATGAACACAGGACGTTTTAATCAGAGTGGGAAAGTTTCTATTTTTTGTTGAACGTGATGGCAAACCATTCTGCCTGATATGTCAGACCTCAGCGCATTTCAAAGATTCAAATCTTCAGCGCCATGCACTTCAGCTCACTCCATGCTAACATTGATCAGGCGTCGAACCCGCATCATCATGCTTAAGAGGTGGCCATGCTAACCAGTGCGCCATTATGTCAACGCATAATAACTAAGTCTACTGGTCAAAACAGCGGTTACTATATGACGTCGCTACGTCGTGGTCACGTGACGCAGACAAGACGTCAATGGACGTGGGCAGAGTTAACTTGTTTAAAAGGGAGTAGGCAGAAGAAATATTTAATTTATTTAAATCTATTTTGAGTGCACACCATTATGCCAATGCATAACTGTAAATCTACTAAACAAAACAGCGGTTGCTATATGACATCTGCCACGTCGTGGTCACGTGACATACGTGACGTCGATGGGCGTAACTTTCGCCGGAATTCAAATCCGCGGGGAGAGTTAACTTGTTTAAAAGAGAGTGGGCAGAAGAATTATTTAATTTATTTAAATCTATTTGGTGTGTGCGCCATTATGTCAATGCATAACAACTGTAAGTCTACTAAACAAAACAGCGGTTGCTATTTGACGTCTGCCACGTCGTGGTCACGTGACGCGGACGTGACGTCGACGCCTACTTTACATCCCACCGATCACAGGACTCCTCGGCTGCATAACCGTGCCCCCTTCCCAACCAATCGGATTTGCTATACGCGAAAACGACGCCAATGGAAAGAGCTTCCGCCCAAATTTAAATCCGTGGGCGTGGCTCGCAGCAGGAAGTAGGAAAATGGCGGCGATGTTGACAAAGACACAGCGGATGGTAACATACGACTAACAAGAGAAATATTTTTATTTTCTGCTTGCAACTGGACCGTCCAGAGCGTACACGGTAAGTACAACTCATCGTTTTTAAAAAGAAGTACTTTTGTTGCCCTGAAAAGCGAGTGAGCGTGGCGTTTGTGGGGGACGTCGAATTTCGACGATTCTTTCTGGTCAACGGTTGTAAATGATTGTGTTGATTAAAAAAGAAAACTTGATGTAACTCTACTTTTAACTGCCGTTTCAGATAGATTTGGAATTGCATCACATCCAATTTTGCCTAGAGCGTACACGGTAAGTAACACTCATTGTGTTTAAGGAGATTTACGTTTGTAATAGCAGAAGTGTAGCCGCGTTGCGTTGTACGTGTGAAAATTGGTCGAGGCGAAATGTTAATGTTTAATTTCATTCCTTTAGGTTCCACGGTGTTTGTTGGCTGCAAGTTTTCCACTGCAAGAAGAGGCTCATATCATTGACCAGGAGCGAGCTACAATGGTGAGTAGCCATAACATTTATGTTAAACACTTCCTATTTCATGTCTAACAGTACTTGATTTAACAAATAACCATAAATAAATACAGTGTGGGCACTGAAGTTAACATATGTGATTATACTGCCTAATCTGTCACCGAGTAGATTGTTGCAAAGTAATATAAGATCCAAAGTTGTAATTCAGAATAGTTTTCAAAAGAAGGCCATTAGAATTATATACAAGTCTGATTACCCTGAACAAGCTATTAATTAAATCACAAATTCTTCAATTCAAAGATTTGGTAGATTATCAGACAAATAATGTCTAACAGTAATTGATTTAACACATCACGATAAGTAGATTGAGTGTGGGCACTCTCAAGTTAACATATGTGATTATACTGCCTAATCTGTTACAGAGTATGTTGTTGCCAAGTAATGTAGAATAGATCCAAAGTAGTAATCCAGAATAGTTTTGAAGAGGCCATTAGAATGATAAACAAATCTGATTACCTTGAACATAATAACAAGCTAAGTGTTTAATATGTCCTATGAAGTCAAAATTGGGCACCATCATGTGGTGAAATTTGGAATTGCATCACATCCAATTTTGCCTGGGAACAAACAGATTACATAAATCTTAGTTTTGAATAAGCCACTCCTTCTCAAACAAGTAAACTCTGCCCATTTTGCGCAGTAGATGTTCTGTTAATATCTAGTATTTATACAAAGTCATAATTTAAATTGCTTTCAACCTTCATTCATCGGTTCAACCAACATTACTCGCTCTTATTACCAACTTGTATTGATTTAACTAAGCGTTTAATACTTCCTATCAGGTCTCAAATCGAGATTTGGCAAAATACAATTTCAGCAAATCCAATTTTGCCAGGGAACAAAAATAGATTAAATAAACTAAATAAGTCCTCTTCCCATTAAATAAATCAGAAAAGTCTGTCTTGTAACCAGTCCTCTTCAAACAAGTAAAGTCTGCCCATTTTGTGCCGTAGATTTTGTGTCTATGCCTAGTATTTAAACAAAATCATAATTTAAACGACTTCTTTCCTTCATTCACTTTGGAAATTTGGAATTGCAGCAAATCGAATTTTGGCAGGGAACAAAAATAGATCAATTAAACTAAATAAGTCTTCTTCCCATTAAATAAATTAAAAAAGTCTGTCTTGTAACCAGTCCTTTTCAAACAAGTAAAGTCTGCCCATTTTGTGCCGTCGATTTTGTGTTAATGCCTAGTATTTATACAAAATCATAATTTAAAGGACTTCATTCCTTCATTCACTTTGGAAATTTGGAATTGCAGCACATCAAATTTTGCCTGGGAAGAAAAGTAGATTAAATAAATTTAATAAGTCTTACTACTTCCCATTAAATAAATTAAATACGTCTTACTTGTTCCCACTCCTTTTCAAAACAGTAGTTTAAAACGAGGGCCCTTCACTCAATCTTTAACCCCAACCCCGCACGTTGTGTTGTATCTGTGAATGTTGGTTGTGGCCAAATGATAGTTTTCTTTCATTCGTTTAGGTTCCAAGAAAACTTGATGTAACTCTACTTTTAACTGCCGTTTCAGATAAGCGGGTATTACGTCGCAGTCATGTGCCGTGGATATGACGTAATTGCCCGAACCTCCGCCAAAATTCAAATCTGTTGGCGCGATGGCCGTGAGCCACTGAGCAGCGACGATTATCAACAGAAATATCTTTATTTTCTGCTTGCAACTGGACCGTCTAGAGCGTACACGGTAAGTAACACTCATTGTGTTTAAGGAGATTTACGTTTGTAATAGCAGAAGTGTAGCCGCGTTGCGTTGTACGTGTGAAAATTGGTCGAGGCGAAATGTTAATGTTTAATTTCATTCCTTTAGGTTCCACGGTGTTTGTTGGCTGCAAGTTTTCCACTGCAAGAAGAGGCTCGTATCATTGACCAGGAGCGAGCTACAATGGTGAGTAGCCATAACATTTATGTTAAACACTTCCTATTTCATGTCTAACAGTACTTGATTTAACAAATAACCATAAATAAATACAGTGTGGGCACTGAAGTTAACATATGTGATTATACTGCCTAATCTGTCACGGAGTAGATTGTTGCAAAGTAATATAAGATCCAAAGTTGTAATTCAGAATAGTTTTCAAAAGAAGGCCATTAGAATTATATACAAGTCTGATTACCCTTAACATAACAACAAGCTATTAATTAAATCACAAATTCTTCAATTCAAAGATTTGGTAGATTATCAGACAAATAATGTCTAACAGTAATTGATTTAACACATCACGATAAGTAGATTGAGTGTGGGCACTCTCAAGTTAACATATGTGATTATACTGCCTAATCTGTTACAGAGTATGTTGTTGCCAAGTAATGTAGAATAGATCCAAAGTAGTAATCCAGAATAGTTTTGAAGAGGCCATTAGAATGATAAACAAATCTGATTACCTTGAACATAATAACAAGCTAAGTGTTTAATATGTCCTATGAAGTCAAAATTGGGCACCATCATGTGGTGAAATTTGGAATTGCATCACATCCAATTTTGCCTGGGAACAAACAGATTACATAAATCTTAGTTTTGAATAAGCCACTCCTTCTCAAACAAGTAAACTCTGCCCATTTTGCGCAGTAGATGTTCTGTTAATATCTAGTATTTATACAAAGTCATAATTTAAATTGCTTTCAACCTTCATTCATCGGTTCAACCAACATTACTCGCTCTTATTACCAACTTGTATTGATTTAACTAAGCGTTTAATACTTCCTATCAGGTCTCAAATCGAGATTTGGCAAAATACAATTTCAGCAAATCCAATTTTGCCAGGGAACAAAAATAGATTAAATAAACTAAATAAGTCCTCTTCCCATTAAATAAATCAGAAAAGTCTGTCTTGTAACCAGTCCTCTTCAAACAAGTAAAGTCTGCCCATTTTGTGCCGTAGATTTTGTGTCTATGCCTAGTATTTAAACAAAATCATAATTTAAACGACTTCTTTCCTTCATTCACTTTGGAAATTTGGAATTGCAGCAAATCGAATTTTGGCAGGGAACAAAAATAGATCAATTAAACTAAATAAGTCTTCTTCCCATTAAATAAATTAAAAAAGTCTGTCTTGTAACCAGTCCTTTTCAAACAAGTAAAGTCTGCCCATTTTGTGCCGTCGATTTTGTGTTAATGCCTAGTATTTATACAAAATCATAATTTAAAGGACTTCATTCCTTCATTCACTTTGGAAATTTGGAATTGCAGAACATCAAATTTTGCCTGGGAAGAAAAGTAGATTAAATAAATTTAATAAGTCTTACTACTTCCCATTAAATAAATTAAATACGTCTTACTTGTTCCCACTCCTTTTCAAAACAGTAGTTTAAAACGAGGGCCCTTCACTCAATCTTTAACCCCAACCCCGCACGTTGTGTTGTATCTGTGAATGTTGGTTGTGGCCAAATGATAGTTTTCTTTCATTCGTTTAGGTTCCAAGAAAACTTGATGTAACTCTACTTTTAACTGCCGTTTCAGATAAGCGGGTATTACGTCGCAGTCATGTGCCGTGGATATGACGTAATTGCCCGAACCTCCGCCAAAATTCAAATCTGTTGGCGCGATGGCCGTGAGCCACTGAGCAGCGACGATTATCAACAGAAATATCTTTATTTTCTGCTTGCAACTGGACCGTCTAGAGCGTACACGGTAAGTAACACTCATTGTGTTTAAGGAGATTTACGTTTGTAATAGCAGAAGTGTAGCCGCGTTGCGTTGTACGTGTGAAAATTGGTCGAGGCGAAATGTTAATGTTTAATTTCATTCCTTTAGGTTCCACGGTGTTTGTTGGCTGCAAGTTTTCCACTGCAAGAAGAGGCTCGTATCATTGACCAGGAGCGAGCTACAATGGTGAGTAGCCATAACATTTATGTTAAACACTTCCTATTTCATGTCTAACAGTACTTGATTTAACAAATAACCATAAATAAATACAGTGTGGGCACTGAAGTTAACATATGTGATTATACTGCCTAATCTGTCACGGAGTAGATTGTTGCAAAGTAATATAAGATCCAAAGTTGTAATTCAGAATAGTTTTCAAAAGAAGGCCATTAGAATTATATACAAGTCTGATTACCCTTAACATAACAACAAGCTATTAATTAAATCACAAATTCTTCAATTCAAAGATTTGGTAGATTATCAGACAAATAATGTCTAACAGTAATTGATTTAACACATCACGATAAGTAGATTGAGTGTGGGCACTCTCAAGTTAACATATGTGATTATACTGCCTAATCTGTTACAGAGTATGTTGTTGCCAAGTAATGTAGAATAGATCCAAAGTAGTAATCCAGAATAGTTTTGAAGAGGCCATTAGAATGATAAACAAATCTGATTACCTTGAACATAATAACAAGCTAAGTGTTTAATATGTCCTATGAAGTCAAAATTGGGCACCATCATGTGGTGAAATTTGGAATTGCATCACATCCAATTTTGCCTGGGAACAAACAGATTACATAAATCTTAGTTTTGAATAAGCCACTCCTTCTCAAACAAGTAAACTCTGCCCATTTTGCGCAGTAGATGTTCTGTTAATATCTAGTATTTATACAAAGTCATAATTTAAATTGCTTTCAACCTTCATTCATCGGTTCAACCAACATTACTCGCTCTTATTACCAACTTGTATTGATTTAACTAAGCGTTTAATACTTCCTATCAGGTCTCAAATCGAGATTTGGCAAAATACAATTTCAGCAAATCCAATTTTGCCAGGGAACAAAAATAGATTAAATAAACTAAATAAGTCCTCTTCCCATTAAATAAATCAGAAAAGTCTGTCTTGTAACCAGTCCTCTTCAAACAAGTAAAGTCTGCCCATTTTGTGCCGTAGATTTTGTGTCTATGCCTAGTATTTAAACAAAATCATAATTTAAACGACTTCTTTCCTTCATTCACTTTGGAAATTTGGAATTGCAGCAAATCGAATTTTGGCAGGGAACAAAAATAGATCAATTAAACTAAATAAGTCTTCTTCCCATTAAATAAATTAAAAAAGTCTGTCTTGTAACCAGTCCTTTTCAAACAAGTAAAGTCTGCCCATTTTGTGCCGTCGATTTTGTGTTAATGCCTAGTATTTATACAAAATCATAATTTAAAGGACTTCATTCCTTCATTCACTTTGGAAATTTGGAATTGCAGCACATCAAATTTTGCCTGGGAAGAAAAGTAGATTAAATAAATTTAATAAGTCTTACTACTTCCCATTAAATAAATTAAATACGTCTTACTTGTTCCCACTCCTTTTCAAAACAGTAGTTTAAAACGAGGGCCCTTCACTCAATCTTTAACCCCAACCCCGCACGTTGTGTTGTATCTGTGAATGTTGGTTGTGGCCAAATGATAGTTTTCTTTCATTCGTTTAGGTTCCAAGAAAACTTGATGTAACTCTACTTTTAACTGCCGTTTCAGATAAGCGGGTATTACGTCGCAGTCATGTGCCGTGGATATGACGTAATTGCCCGAACCTCCGCCAAAATTCAAATCTGTTGGCGCGATGGCCGTGAGCCACTGAGCAGCGACGATTATCAACAGAAATATCTTTATTTTCTGCTTGCAACTGGACCGTCTAGAGCGTACACGGTAAGTAACACTCATTGTGTTTAAGGAGATTTACGTTTGTAATAGCAGAAGTGTAGCCGCGTTGCGTTGTACGTGTGAAAATTGGTCGAGGCGAAATGTTAATGTTTAATTTCATTCCTTTAGGTTCCACGGTGTTTGTTGGCTGCAAGTTTTCCACTGCAAGAAGAGGCTCGTATCATTGACCAGGAGCGAGCTACAATGGTGAGTAGCCATAACATTTATGTTAAACACTTCCTATTTCATGTCTAACAGTACTTGATTTAACAAATAACCATAAATAAATACAGTGTGGGCACTGAAGTTAACATATGTGATTATACTGCCTAATCTGTCACGGAGTAGATTGTTGCAAAGTAATATAAGATCCAAAGTTGTAATTCAGAATAGTTTTCAAAAGAAGGCCATTAGAATTATATACAAGTCTGATTACCCTTAACATAACAACAAGCTATTAATTAAATCACAAATTCTTCAATTCAAAGATTTGGTAGATTATCAGACAAATAATGTCTAACAGTAATTGATTTAACACATCACGATAAGTAGATTGAGTGTGGGCACTCTCAAGTTAACAGATATGATTATACTGCCTAATCTGTTACAGAGTATGTTGTTGCCAAGTAATGTAGAATAGATCCAAAGTAGTAATCCAGAATAGTTTTGAAGAGGCCATTAGAATAATAAACAAATCTGATTACCTTGAACATAATAACAAGCTAAGTGTTTAATATGTCCTATGAAGTCAAAATTGGGCACCATCATGTGGTGAAATTTGGAATTGCATCACATCCAATTTTGCCTGGGAACAAACAGATTAAATAAATCTTAGTTTTGAATAAGCCACTCCTTCTCAAACAAGTAAACTCTGCCCATTTCGCGCAGTAGATGTTCTGTTAATATCTAGTATTTATACAAAGTCATAATTTAAATTGCTTTCAACCTTCATTCATCGGTTCAACCAACATTACTCGCTCTTATTACCAACTTGTATTGATTTAACTAAGCGTTTAATACTTCCTATCAGGTCTCAAGGCAAGATTTGGCAAAATACAATTTCAGCAAATCCAATTTTGCCAGGGAACAAAAATAGATTAAATAAACTAAATAAGTCTTCTTCCCATTAAATAAATCAGAAAAGTCTGTCTTGTAACCAGTCCTCTTCAAACAAGTAAAGTCTGCCCATTTTGTGCCGTAGATTTTGTGTCTATGCCTAGTATTTAAACAAAATCATAATTTAAACGACTTCTTTCCTTCATTCACTTTGGAAATTTGGAATTGCAGCAAATCGAATTTTGCCAGGGAACAAAAATAGATCAATTAAACTAAATAAGTCTTCTTCCCATTAAATAAATTAAAAAAGTCTGTCTTGTAACCAGTCCTTTTCAAACAAGTAAAGTCTGCCCATTTTGTGCCGTCGATTTTGTGTTAATGCCTAGTATTTATACAAAATCATAATTTAAAGGACTTCATTCCTTCATTCACTTTGGAAATTTGGAATTGCAGCACATCAAATTTTGCCTGGGAAGAAAAGTAGATTAAATAAATTTAATAAGTCTTACTACTTCCCATTAAATAAATTAAATACGTCTTACTTGTTCCCACTCCTTTACAAAAAAGTAGTTTAAAACGAGGTCCCTTCACTCAACCTTTAACCCTATTTATTCACCTTCTAGGCTAAGTGTTAAAGGCTACGTGTTAAAGGCTAAGTGTTAAAGGCTAAGTGTTAGAGGCTAAGTGCCAGAGGCTAGGCGCCAGAGGCGAGTTTTTGTGGGCTGAAGTTTTAGTGGGGTTAGTGTGAATACAATCCAAAAGAATACAACAGAATACAATACAATAGAATATAATACATAGATTAAATTCAATAGCTCTTACTACTTCCCATTAAATAAATTAAATACGTCTTACTTGTTCCCAATCCTTTTCAAAAAAGTAGTTTAAAACGAGGGCCCTTCACTCAACCTTTAACCTCAACCCCGCACGTCACATTGTGTTGTATCTGTGAATGTTGGTTGTGGCCAAATGATAGTTTTCTTTCATTCGTTTAGGTTCCACGGTGTTTGTTGGCTATGTTTTCCACTGTCAGAAGGATGAAAATACAAAGTACAACGCTTGGACGTGGGCGAAGACGTCACCGGTGAGTCCTTCCTTCCTATTTATTTACCTTCTAGATGCTAGAGGCTAAGTGTTAGAGGCTAAGTGTTAGAGGCTAAGTGTTAAACACAATACGAACAACCCAACGATACTGCACTGAACAACACGATACCGCACTGAGAAACACGATACCGCACTGAACAACACGATACCGCACTGAACAACACCATGCCGCACTGAACACCATGCCACACTGAACAACACCATCCCGCACTGAATAACACCATGCCGCACTAAACAACACCATGCCGCACTGAACAACACCATGCCTCACTGAACGACACCATGCCGCACTGAAAGACACCATGCCGCACTGAACGACACCATGCCGCACTGAAAGACACCATCCCGCACTGAACACCATGCCGCACTGAACAACACCATCCTGCACTGAACAACACCATCCCGCACTGAACAACACCATGCCGCACTGAACAACATTATGCCGCACTGAACATTATGCCGCACTGAACAACACCATGCCGCACTGAACAACACCATGCCGCACTGAACAACATTATGCCGCACTGAACAACACCATGCCGCACTGAACAACACCATGCCGCACTGAACAACACCATGCCGCACTGAACAACATTATGCCGCACTGAACAACACCATGCTGCACTGAACAACACCATCCTGCACTGAACAACACCATTCCGCATTGAACACCATGCCGCACTGAACAACACCATCCCGCACTGAACAACACCATCCCGCACTGAACAACACCATGCCGCACTGAACAACATTATGCCGCACTGAACAACATTATGCCGCACTGAACAACACCATGCCGCACTGAACAACACCATGCCGCACTGAACAACACCATGCCGCACTGAACAACATTATAACGCACTGAACAACACCATCCCGCACTGAACAACACCATGCCGCACTAAACAACATTATGCCGCACTGAACAACATTATGCCGAAATGAACAACACCATGCCGCACTGAACAACACCATGCCGCACTGAACAACACCATCCTGCACTGAACAACACCATCCCGCACTGAACAACACCATGCCGCACTGAACAACACCATGCCGCACTGAACAACACCATGCCGCAATGAACAACACCATCCCGCACTGAACAACATTATGCCGCACTGAACAACATTATGCTGCACTGAACAACACCATGCCGCACTGAACAACACCATGCCGCACTGAACAAAACCATCCTGCACTGAACAACACCATCCCGCACTGAACAACACCATGCCGCACTGAACAACATTATGGCGCACTGAACAACATTATGCCGCACTGAACAACACCATGCCGCACTGAACAACACCATGCCGCACTGAACAACACCATGCCGCAATGAACAACACCATCCCGCACTGAACAACACCATGCCGCACTGAGCAACACCATGCCGCACTGAACAACACCATCCTGCACTGAACAACACCATGCCGCACTGAACAACACCATTCCGCACTGAACAACACCATGCCGCACTGAACAACATTACGCTGCACTGAACAACACCATGCCGCACTGAACAACACCATGCCGCACTGAACAACACCATGCCGCATTGAACAACACCATGCCGCATTGAACAACACCATGCCGCACTGAACAACACCATCCTGCACTGAACAACACCATGCCGCATTGAACAACACCATGCCGCACTGAACAACACCATCCTGCACTGAACAACACCATCCCGCACTGAACAACACCATCCCGCATTGAACAACACCATCCTGCACTGAACAACACCATGCCGCACTGAACAACACCATGCCGCACTGAACAACACCATTCCGCACTGAACAACACCATGCCGCACTGAACAACACCATCCTGCACTGAACAACACCATCCCGCACTGAACAACACCATGCCGCATTGAACAACACCATCCTGCACTGAACAACACCATCCTGCACTGAACAACACCATGCCGCACTGAACAACACCATGCCGCACTGAACAACACCATGCCGCACTGAACAACACCATGCCGCACTGAACAACACCATGCCGCACTGAACAACATTATGTCGCACTGAACAACACCATGCCGCACTGAACAACACCATGCCGCACTGAACAACATTATGCCGCACTGAAAAACACCATGCCGCACTGAACAACACCATCCCGCACTGAACAACACCATGCCGCATTGAACAACACCATGCCGCACTGAACAACACCATGCTGCACTGAACAACATTATGCTGCACTGAACAACACGATCCTGCATTGAACAACACCATGCCGCACTGAACAACACCATCCTGCACTGAACAACACCATCCTGCACTGAACAACACCACCCCGCACTGAACAACACGATCCCGCATTGAAAACCATCCCGCACTGAACAACACCATGCCGCACTGAACAACACCATTCCGCACTGAACAACACCATGCCGCACTGAACAACACCATGCCGCACTGAACAACACCATGCCGCACTGAACAACACCATGCCGCACTGAACAACATTATGCCGCACTGAACAACACCATGCCGCACTGAACAACACCATCCCGCACTGAACAACACCATGCCGCATTGAACAACACCATGCCGCACTGAACAACACCATCCTGCACTGAACAACACCATCCCGCACTAAACAACACCATGCCGCACTGAACAACATTATGGCGCACTGGACAACATTATGCCGCACTGAACAACACCATGCCGCACTGAACAACACCATGCCGCACTGAACAACACCATGCCGCACTGAACAACACCATGCCGCACTGAACAACATTATGCCGCACTGAACAACACCATGCCGCACTGAACAACACCATGCCGCACTGAACAACACGATCCCGCATTGAACAACACCATCCTGCACTGAACAACACCATGCCGCACTGAACAACACCATGCCGCACTGAACAACACCATTCCGCACTGAACAACACCATGCCGCACTGAACGACACCATCCTGCACTGAACAACACCATCCCGCACTGAACAACACCATGCCGCATTAAACAACACCATGCCGCACTGAACAACACCATCCTGCACTGAACAACACCATGCCGCACTGAACAACACCATGCCGCACTGAACAACAGCATGCCGCACTGAACAACATTATGCCGCACTGAACAACATTATGCCGCACTAAACAACATTATGTCGCACTGAACAACACCATGCCGCACTGAACAACACCATGCTGCACTGAACAACATTATGCCGCACTGAACAACACGATCCCGCATTGAACAACACCATCCCGCAGTGAACAACACCATGCCGCATTGAACAACACCATGCCGCACTGAACAACACCATGCTGCACTGAACAACATTATGCTGCACTGAACAACACGATCCTGCATTGAACAACACCATGCCGCACTGAACAACACCATCCTGCACTGAACAACACCATGCCGCACTGAACAACACCATGCCGCACTGAACAACATTATGCCGCACTGAAAAACACCATGCCGCACTGAACAACACCATCCCGCACTGAACAACACCATGCCGCATTGAACAACACCATGCCGCACTGAACAACACCATGCTGCACTGAACAACATTATGCTGCACTGAACAACACGATCCTGCATTGAACAACACCATGCCGCACTGAACGACACCATCCTGCACTGAACAACACCATCCTGCACTGAACAACACCACCCCGCACTGAACAACACGATCCCGCATTGAACAACACCATCCCGCACTGAACAACACCATGCCGCACTGAACAACACCATTCCGCACTGAACAACACCATGCCGCACTGAACAACACCATGCCGCACTGAACAACACCATGCCGCACTGAACAACACCATGCCGCACTGAACAACATTATGCCGCACTGAACAACACCATGCCGCACTGAACAACACCATCCCGCACTGAACAACACCATGCCGCATTGAACAACACCATGCCGCACTGAACAACACCATCCTGCACTGAACAACACCATCCCGCACTGAACAACACCATGCCGCACTGAACAACATTATGGCGCACTGAACAACATTATGCCGCACTGAACAACACCATGCCGCACTGAACAACACCATGCCGCACTGAACAACACCATGCCGCACTGAACAACATTATGCCGCACTGAACAACATTATGCCGCACTGAACAACACCATGCCGCACTGAACAACACCATGCCGCACTGAACAACACCATGCCGCACTGAACAACACGACGTCGCACTGAACAACACAACGCCGCACAGAACAACACGACGCCGCACAGAATAACACAATACCGCACAGAACAACACAAAACCGCACAAACAGTTTTAGATAATATTACGTCGCAGTCATGTGACGCGGACATGACGTCAATAGGCGGAACTCACGGCAAAATTATAATCCGTGGGCGTGGCTTGCAACAGGAAGTAGGAAAGCGGCAGTTCTGGCAAACAAGACACAGCTGTTAGTAACACGATGACTAACAAGGCAAATATTTTTGTTTTCAGCTTGCAACTTGACCGTCTAGAGCGTACAAGGTAATTACAACTGTTTTTTTTTAGCCCTGAAAAGCAAGGGAGTGTGGCGTTTGGGAGGAATGTCGAACTCGGCGTCTGCTTCCAGCCACAGACGCCAAATTTCGACGATTATTTCGACTGGTCAACGGTTGTAAATTATTGCGTTGACTAAAAACTTTATTTAACTCTACTCTTAACTTTGCCGTTTCAGATATGCGGGTATTACACCGCGGAAATGACGTCAATAGGCTGAACTCTCGCCAAAATTCAAATCTGTGGGCGCAATGGCCTTGAGCGAGACACCGGATACAAACACGACGATTATCAACAGAAATATCTTTATTTTCCGCTTGCAAGTGGACCGTCTAGAGCGTACACGGTAAGTACAACTCATTGTGTTTAAAAAGATTTACGTTTGTGTAGTTTGCGTTGCGTTGTATCTGTGAATGTTGGTTGAGGCTAAATGTTAATGTTTAATTTCATTCCTTTAGGTTCCACGGTGTTTGTTGGCTGTATGTTTTCCACTGCAAGAAGAGGCTCGTATCATTGACCAGCAGGAGCTACAATGGTGAGTACCCCTTTCGTCTTCCATTTATGTTAAACACTTCCTATTTCATGTCTAACAGTACTCGATTTAACAAATAACCATAAATAAATACAGTGTGGGCAGTCACGTTAACATATGTGATTATCCTGCCTAATATGTTTATCACAAATATGTCACTAATCACTAATATGTTTATTTGTTTATCACAACACCTTTGGACCTTCAGCAATCGATTATTTACCTTCATCTACATAGAGACAGAACGATGGTGTCTTAAACATCTCATTCATTTCACCAAATAACTTCACGCAGGTGGATAACGGCCGTCTCGGTCACGCTATGTTGCGTGATGCAGTTTTGAAGAACCAAATGCATTTATTCAATGAATAAGTCAAGCTAGTTCTATGTTTATGATGTTGTAAGTTACGGTACCGATTGAAGTTGAGTTCGAAGCCAGTGGAAAACAGCGCTGCGTTTGTGCTCTCCAGGTACAAATGTTGTGATCTCTGACTGACGACCGGGCGAGACTCGAGTAAGAGATGTCCAAACGAGCTCCGGCAGGGCGGGCCAAGGCGGAGCGAACGGACGCCCTTCAGGCCGCCAATGACGAGCTGAGAACCAAACTGATGGACGTCCAGTTAGAACTTCAGCAGGAGAAGAACAAGGTGAAAACCTCAACAGACAGACACTGCCTGCCTCCCTGCCTGCCTCCCTGCCTGCCTCCCTGCCTGCCTCCCTCCCTCCCAGTTTTCCCGATGTAGATTAGACATGCGTGTGCCATGACTGTGTCAGCCTACATCAACAAATGCACCGAGGACGTCAGCACCACTAAGAATATCATCACCCGGGGCAACCAACGACCCTGGATGACTGAGGAGGTACGTCAAACGCTACGAGCGCGGAACTCTGCCTTCAAGTCTGGCGACAAGGAGACACTGAGGACAGCGAGAGCCAACTTGAACCGTGCCATCAGGATAGCGAAGCGAGACCGCAGTCGAAAATTTCAGGATCGTTTCCACGACGTCAAAAACATCAGGAGTATGTGGCAAGGCATACGGGCGATTACAGACTACAACTCACCCTCCCCCCCCCCCGGTGGGTGTAGTTGATGCTGACTTTCTAAATGGTCTAAATAACTTCTTTGGGAGGTTCGAGGCACTAAACGGCACTCCAGCATTTAATGATTACCGGCCTGTTGCACTGACTCCAGTTATGATGAAGTGCTTCGAAAGGCTGCTTAAAGGTCACATCGTTTCCAGACTCCCCCTATTATTTGACCCGTTCCAGTTTGCCGACCGGCAAAACCGCTCCACTCAGGACGCCATCTCCTCCGTTCTTCACCTGAGCCTGGCTCACCTGGAGGAGAAGAACACCCATGTGCGGAGGCTGTTCCTGGACTTCAGCTCAGCGTTTAACACCATCATCCCACAGCATCTGGTAGGAAAATTGGAACACCTGGGCTTCAACACCCCCCTTCGCAACTGGCTGCTAGACTTCCTCACCAACAGACCTCAGTCAGTCCGGGTCGGACAGAACACCTCTGATGTCATCACCCTCAGCACAGGCTCCCTTCAGGGCTGCGTCCTGAGCCCCCTGCTGTGCACCCTGATGACACACGACTGCGTCCTCAGGTTCACCACCAATCACATCGTGAAGTCAGCAGACGACACAACGGTGGTGGGGCTCATCAGAGACAACAACGACCTGGACTACAGAGAGGAGGTGGAGCAGCTGGTGGGCTGGTGCAGAGAAAACAGCCTGATCCTGAATGAGGAGAAGATGAAGGAGATCATCGTCGACTTCAGGAAAAAACAGCCTCACCACGCTCCACTGATCATCAACAGCTCAGCTGTGGAGGTGGTCAGCACCACCAAATTCCTGGGGGTCCACATCACAGAAGACCTCACCTGGACTATGAACACTACGGCACTGGTCAAGAGGGCACAGAAGCGCTTGTACTTCCTGCGGAGGATGAGGAGAGCCCACCTGCCCCCACCCATCATGAGGACGTTCTACAGGAGCACCATAGAGAGCATTCTGACAAGCTGTCTCTCTGTGTGGTGTGGAGGCTGCACCGCCTCCGATTGGAAGAACGTGAGGAGAGTGGTGAGGACAGCAGAGAGGATCATAGGGGCTCCTCTTCCCTCCATTCAGGACATTTCATCTCAGCGCTGCATGTCCCGTGCCCGTAACATCATCAATGACCCATCACACCCCCACCATGGACTGTTCTCCCTGCTGCCCTCTGGGAAGAGGTTTGCAGCATCCGCTGCAGGTCCACCAGGTTCTGCAACAGCTTTTTCCCTGCTGTCATCAGACTGTTGAACACTAGAACTGTTGAGCTCTAAACTGAACTCTGCATCACACATTCACAGAACTGTACTTTATGACACTACGGACCTCTATCTTGCACTATCTCGCACTACCAACTTTACTGAACTTGTATAAACCCTTTAAATAGAAGTTTAATACATGGTTTAGCATTCCTCTGCACACTCTTGAATACTGTTTTGCCTACTTGCACTATTGCATAATTATCACTGCTGCACTTTATACTTATTTTTAATATATATATATATATATATATATATATATAGTATATATGTATATATATATATTTTCATAGGATATGTTACTTCTATTCAACTGCAATATCACTACTTTGTTGTAAGACGTATGCAACGGAATTTCGTTTTGTATGCACCATGTGCAGACAAGATGACAATAAAGTTTGTCTAAGTCTAAGTCATGTCAGGTCAGCTGTCTGGAGAGAGAGAGAAGTCAGGACCTGCGGGCGGAGCACCACCGTGCCACCGCCGCCATGACGGAACTCAAAAGCAAACTCCATGAGGAGAAGCAGAAAGAGTTAGCCATTACCAGGGAGACATTACTGCGGCAGCATGAAATGGAGCTGATGAGAGTGATCAAAATCAAAGATGGAGAGATCCAGCGACTGAATGCCTTGGTCCTCAGCCTGAGGGACGGCTCCATGGACAAGGTGATCCGCTCTATCCGTGTCTGACTATCCGCACGCCACGTCGGGCTTCGATGCGGCCGCTACCGTATTGTGTAGCTTGTCCCCAGTAAGCGTCGCGGCGCTCCGTTGCGGTCTCAACGGCCCGGTGTGGCGCAATGTCTGCTCAGGTGAGGAGGGGGGGCGCTTTGCTGGCGGAGGTGGAGGAGACGCGGCGGTGTCGGGAGACCGAGCGGTGTCGCCTCCACCAGGAGCGCGGAAGAAGCCCTGGCAGCGGCCCAGCAGGCCTGGCAGTCCCGAGCGGCCGAGCTCCGATCGGCTCATCACCAGCATCGGGAGGAGCTGAGCCGAACCAAGAGAGACTGCGAGAGGGAGATCCGCCGACTGGTAGGACTGATCAGATGCGCGGTGCGTGGCTATGTTCCCAATTTCGTTGTATACCTGCAGTGCAATGACACCTAAGGCATTCTATTCTATTCTATTTCACAAGAAGAAAATGTCCGGTTGCTCGCTTCGCTTTTGTCACAGCAAAGGTGTTCTAGTCGATTCCAGAAAAAAATTGGCCGGTTGCTCTCTTTGTTTTTGTCACAATTCTGGCAAATGAGTTTGCCCGCCTGCCTGAGCGCTCCCCGTTTGTACATCCAGACGGATGAGATCAAGCTGAAAGACAGAGCGGTTAGTGTTTTGGATGAAGCCCTGGGGCCGGCCACGTCCACCGCCTTCAGCTGCAGACTCAGGCTGCCGAGCAGCAGATCGCTGCCCTGAGGGATTCCCAAAGGGCGGGCCTAAACTACCCTGGAAGTGGGGTCAACGCCGCTACTAGCAATCCTCTTCATTGCGTAAGCCACCTCATCACACACTTGCAGTACGCATGACTTAGTTCGTTGCTGGAGGAAGGTAGCACAAAAACAGTTTTGAACTTTGAACGAGTGCTTGTGTGTGTGTGTTGCGGGGCGTTTTCAGTCTCAGGAGGATCGGGACACGCGACGGTTTCATCTGAAAATCGCTGAGCTCAGCGCAGTCATCAGGAAACTGGAGGATCGAAACGCCCTGCTTTCTGAAGAGCGCAATGAACTGGTAATTTATTGACGGCACGCTTGAAGGTTTGCGCTACGTTTGATGCGCGCCATCCAGCGAGGCACCCATTGCGCTTGCTTATTAGTTGAGCGGCGCGGCGAGTCGGTTGCCTGGTAGATGTCTTTTATTGGGAGCCAAAGCCACGATTCCGTTCAAACCGATGCAAAAGGAATGGATACGTTCTGGCCCGCGTGTTGTGCGTCTTTCACATCCCGCACTTCATGCTTGCAGCTAAAGCGACTGAGAGAAACAGAAAGCCAGTTTCTGCCACTCCTGTACAAAAACAAACGCCTGAGCAGGAAGAATGAAGAACTCTCGCTGGTGCTGTGTCGCCTTGAAAACAAAGTGCGCTTTGTCACCCAGGAGAACGAGGAGATGGCAAGCTTGGTAAGTCGACGCGGACAACGGCGGCGTGCCAACAGAGTCCACTGCATTTGTGTTCCACAGAGAAGGCCTAGTTCGCTCAATGACCTGGACCGCGGTTGCGGCCAGCAGGACGGTGAAATGGAGTTCCTTCAAGTTGTGGAGCAGCGGCACATCATCGACGACTTGTCCAAGGTCTTCAGGCAGGCGACTCGGTGCACGTACGGCAGCGCCGCGCTCGCTCGCTGTCGCCAGGAAACCTTTTCCGTCCAAAGCTTGGCCGGCGGCCGCCATCCAAAAAATTGGCCCCTTAAATTCCGACCTTTCAAGCAGGAGCATTGTGCGCACGCGTTTGAACACGCTTTAGACTTGTTTTGCCGTTTTCAGCAGCTCAAAGCTCCCGTTTTGTCAGCGCCTTTGCCACTCGCTGTGCGCTGAAAACGACGGACTTGCCCGGCTGCTCAGCCCGTCAACCATGAGCCGCGAGCGCGACGTCATTGTCCGTAGGCAGCTAGTGGCAAAATGCACCCTGTTAGAGTTGCGCTCGCTCCAACTTATTTTGCAAGAACCACACGGGAGACAAGTAAGTTCTTTTGGACACCTGCAGGTGGAGAGTCCATCCGTTGTACGAATGAAGTCTGACTCTCGGCTCCTGCACGAGCATTTTAATTAAGAGAAACAGGGTGGGTGTAAGAGTGGATTGAATAGAGGAAGCCCTTGACCTCTAGTCAAAACATAGCAAGGGGTGTTTTACGACTTTGTGTAGGAAGGGATAAGCGATAGGGATAAATAAGGGATAAATAATATTATTTATTACAGGTCGCAGTCAAAGTCAAAGCAACACAATGATACGATAAAGATAATCTGGAAAACCCTGACACACCCTGTAGTTGTCACTTTTGGAAAAGACGAGCGTCCCTCCAATCATCGCCGGTGACGTGTTTTTCAGGCTCTGGAGACAGGAGCTCATGTCAGAAATGTCATTGTGAGTCGCGTTTGTTTCTGCGCCGGAGCCGTTCGTTCCCTTTGCATCCAAAGAATCTCAAAGGCGGATTATTTGTGTCGACAGGAGAGAGATTTGCTGCTACGATACCGACGTCGAGAATCTCTGAGGAGGAACAAAGCGTGAGGTCCTGCAAGGTGAGTCTGTTTGTTTGCGGCTGCTTGGTGTTGCGCAAGATGAAATGGCCTTTTTCTCGCTATCCTTCCTCTCGTCGATTCATCGTGAGGTGTCGCTTCAGTTTGTTCAGAGAGATGTTTGCTTCCGCGCCCGCAGGTCATCGAAACATTTTACGGCTACGACGAAGACGTGTTGGTGGACTCGGACGGATCGTCCTTGTCTTTTCACACCGACAGAACCCCCGACACGGAACCCGAAGAGGTAGCCCGCCATTTCTGCCAGCGTATTGGCACCAAACATTCCTCTTCAGCCTGGAATCGGACTCGTCTTTGCGTCGCGGGTGCTTTGTCGCCGGTCTGACTGATTCTGGTACTAGTGCTGTGTTGCATTGGTGTGTGCATGAAGAGGCGGAGCTTCGCTACCGCCAGCTGACGCAAGAATATCAAGCGCTGCAACGAGCCTACGCTCTGCTAGCCCAGACCAGCGAAAGGGGACTACGACGCCGAGAAGGAGATCAAGGTGGCGCCCCTTCCCGCAACCCCCGGCCGGGTCGCAGCCTCCCCGTTCTCACCCAGCCTCGGGTGTTCTCTGGTCTGAAAGGAGGAGGAGGAGCCTCCCTCCTCCTCCTTTCAGACCAGAGAAAAGCTGATGGTAGAAATGGGTCACTATCAAAGCAGAGTAGCAGATCTGGAGTCAGCGCTGAAGCAACAAGGACAGGTAAGCTCATCAATGAGCACACCTTTTTCTCAGACAAAATAGCTACATTCTTCAGTCACTCATCCGTCTGGCATTACTGGACCAACCCCCCCCCCCCCCCCGAACGTGGCTGGGAAAATGCGGAGAAAAGCAAATGTCATTTTCCAGTCAACCAAAGAATTTGTGGATGAAAATGACACAACATTCCAAAGCTGTCCACGCGTTTGTCTCTTCTAGAATGTCAAGTGGGTGGAGGAGAAGCAGCTGCTGCGTCAGAGCAATCAGCAGTTGGCCGAAAAGGTGACGGAAAGAAAGGCGCTGGGCGGAGTCGCTTGGCGTCACACCTGTCGGGAAGCCCCGCAGATGAGGTCTGACTGTCTTTTCAGGTCAGGCGGATGGAGGCGGAAGAAGCGCGTCTGAAAGAGCACATCCAGGATATCCGAGACCAAAACGAACTGCTTGAGTTCCGCATCCTGGAGCTGGAGGTGGGAAGACTCGCACAAGCGTGTTGAGGCCAGAGATGTGACGGACGGACGGACGGACGGACGGACGGATGCATGCCTCTGCCTTTCAGGAGAGGGAGTGGCGCTCCCCCGTCTTGAAGTTTCTGCAAGTCCGTTTCCCAGACGGCCTCAGCCCTTTGCAGATCTACTGCGAGGCCGAGGGCGTGAGCGTACGTAAGGCGTCCCTCGCAACCCTAACCTTAACCCGAGGTCCCAGAACACCTTACATTGCTCCTTGCGCCTTTCCCCCGGACATCGTCATCAGTGATCTGATGAAGAAGCTGGACATCCTGGGCTATAACGCCGTAAGTGTATGTCGAACTCCTTATGTTCGCACTCCACGAGACTCGGCGGCTCAAATGTGACTTTTGGAAGGCTTTGCGCTGAAAGAAGCTTGTTGACGCTGTGCCTTTGGGCTCTTGCAGAATCTCACCAACGAGGAGCAGGTGGTCGTGATTCACGCCAGGACCCTTCTCACCCTAGCCGAGAAGGTAACGCGCACGTCCACGCACGCTCTCGCATTCTGCTTATGTGACAGCAGCCTTTCCTCAGTGGTTAGAATACATCAAAGTGACCAAGTCAGCACTTCAACAGAAGATGTTGGACATTGAAAGTGAGAAGGTAGACAGACACGCGACATCAGCCAAGGGGAACTCCGGCAATGTGCCCCAACAATTCTGACCTTGAGCTGTGCTAGGATATGTTCTGCAAGCAGAAGGGCTACCTGGATGAAGAGTTGGACTTCAGGAAGTGTTCCATGGACCAGGCTCATAAGGTAAGCCGCCCTCAAATCTCCCGCCGGACCACTGATGGACGAGGATTGCGGCCCAGAGGATCCTGGAGCTGGAGGCCATGTTGTACGAGGCGCTACCGCAGCGGGACTGCCCCGCCACGGACGGCGAAAAAGCCAGCCACGCTGGCGTGAATGACGTGCTGACGGCGGATCAGAGAGAAGAGCTTAGGAGCGCCGTGGACCAATGGAAGCGAGCCCTGATGTGCGAGTTGAGGGAGCGCGACGCTTGCATCCTCCAAGAGAGAATGGATCTGCTGCACAGCGCGCAACAGGTAAGGGCCCAAAGCCAGCCCGGCACTTACTTGCACGCTTACTGGCTTTTGAATGCCACTTTCCATTTGTCCGTCCTAGAGGAACAAAGAGCTGAAAGAATTCATCGAAGCTCAGAAGAGACAAATCAAACAATTGGAGGAGAAGTTTCTGTTTCTCTTTCTATTCTTCTCCTTGGCCTTCATTCTGTGGCCCTAACACCAGCTGGTGAGTGAGCTCCAGCGGCACCGCACTCGACACCTCCGATACACTGCCAGCCGGTCTCAGACGTTGGCAGACGCTCCGATGCCAACGTATACCCCCCGCCACGGTGACAGAGGCACCGCGTCACACCGGCGCTCATCCAATCAGAAGGCAGGAAAAGCAAATTCACATGCAGGGCACTTTTGAACCAGAAGAGAGCGCCACAAAAAACGGTTGTTGCCCCAAACGCGCACTAAAAAGGGTCAGAATAACAAGAGTCCCACTGGCCAGCCGGGGCCACCCGTCCAGCTGTTTCTTCAGGGGGGAAAAAAATTGGAGTCACCGGTGAGTACATTTTGCATTTAGCTCTGCTTTTCTGCTTCTGTCTTCAAGTGTGTGGCATCCTGCGATCAAAGAGTCAGCCAACCCCAAAGCGGTTGACCTCAACGTCCCACCACCATGCCTACCAGAGCAGGTGACGTGATGCTTTGGACATCCTTCCGTCTCAGATGCCCAAAAGTACTCTTTGCCACATCTGCGGCAATACGGTGTCTTTTCAAAGGTGCAAATAAATCCAGCGTGGGCGGAACACGCACGTCTTCGGTTTTTCCCGCTTTGTTTGTGTGACAGCTGTTGTGAAAATTTTATACAAATAAAGTTGTATAGTACAGGTTTGGCCAAGCCGCAACTCCCGAACCGCATGCGGCTCTTTTATGTTCATATCAACATTTGTGTGTGTGTGTGTGTGTGTGTGGGGGGGGGGGGGGGGGTTGTGCGTGTTGGCTTCACTTGAGTTCAATTTGGTATTTTGGTCAAAAGCGCATGTGGTGAAATTCCACAAAGTAGGATGGGCAAACACATTTCTTTAAACTATGAGTGTCAATTGGGCTCTCGAAATGGCAGGGAAAAGATGCACAGCAAAACGAAAATACGTAGATGAACACAGGACGTTTTAATCAGAGTGGGAAAGTTTCTATTTTTTGTTGAACGTGATGGCAAACCATTCTGCCTGATATGTCAGACCTCAGCGCATTTCAAAGATTCAAATCTTCAGCGCCATGCACTTCAGCTCACTCCATGCTAACATTGATCAGGCGTCGAACCCGCATCATCATGCTTAAGAGGTGGCCATGCTAACCAGTGCGCCATTATGTCAACGCATAATAACTAAGTCTACTGGTCAAAACAGCGGTTACTATATGACGTCGCTACGTCGTGGTCACGTGACGCAGACAAGACGTCAATGGACGTGGGCAGAGTTAACTTGTTTAAAAGGGAGTAGGCAGAAGAAATATTTAATTTATTTAAATCTATTTTGAGTGCACACCATTATGCCAATGCATAACTGTAAATCTACTAAACAAAACAGCGGTTGCTATATGACATCTGCCACGTCGTGGTCACGTGACATACGTGACGTCGATGGGCGTAACTTTCGCCGGAATTCAAATCCGCGGGGAGAGTTAACTTGTTTAAAAGAGAGTGGGCAGAAGAATTATTTAATTTATTTAAATCTATTTGGTGTGTGCGCCATTATGTCAATGCATAACAACTGTAAGTCTACTAAACAAAACAGCGGTTGCTATTTGACGTCTGCCACGTCGTGGTCACGTGACGCGGACGTGACGTCGACGCCTACTTTACATCCCACCGATCACAGGACTCCTCGGCTGCATAACCGTGCCCCCTTCCCAACCAATCGGATTTGCTATACGCGAAAACGACGCCAATGGAAAGAGCTTCCGCCCAAATTTAAATCCGTGGGCGTGGCTCGCAGCAGGAAGTAGGAAAATGGCGGCGATGTTGACAAAGACACAGCGGATGGTAACATACGACTAACAAGAGAAATATTTTTATTTTCTGCTTGCAACTGGACCGTCCAGAGCGTACACGGTAAGTACAACTCATCGTTTTTAAAAAGAAGTACTTTTGTTGCCCTGAAAAGCGAGTGAGCGTGGCGTTTGTGGGGGACGTCGAATTTCGACGATTCTTTCTGGTCAACGGTTGTAAATGATTGTGTTGATTAAAAAAGAAAACTTGATGTAACTCTACTTTTAACTGCCGTTTCAGATAGATTTGGAATTGCATCACATCCAATTTTGCCTAGAGCGTACACGGTAAGTAACACTCGTTGTGTTTAAGGAGATTTACGTTTGTAATAGCAGAAGTGTAGCCGCGTTGCGTTGTACGTGTGAATGTTGGTCCGGGCGAAATGTTAATGTTTAATTTCATTCCTTTAGGTTCCACGGTGTTTGTTGGCTGCAAGTTTTCCACTGCAAGAAGAGGCTCATATCATTGACCAGGAGCGAGCTACAATGGTGAGTAGCCATAACATTTATGTTAAACACTTCCTATTTCATGTCTAACAGTACTTGATTTAACAAATAACCATAAATAAATACAGTGTGGGCACTGAAGTTAACATATGTGATTATACTGCCTAATCTGTCACCGAGTAGATTGTTGCAAAGTAATATAAGATCCAAAGTTGTAATTCAGAATAGTTTTCAAAAGAAGGCCATTAGAATTATATACAAGTCTGATTACCCCGAACAAGCTATTAATTAAATCACAAATTCTTCAATTCAAAGATTTGGTAGATTATCAGACAAATAATGTCTAACAGTAATTGATTTAACACATCACGATAAGTAGATTGAGTGTGGGCACTCTCAAGTTAACATATGTGATTATACTGCCTAATCTGTTACAGAGTATGTTGTTGCCAAGTAATGTAGAATAGATCCAAAGTAGTAATCCAGAATAGTTTTGAAGAGGCCATTAGAATGATAAACAAATCTGATTACCTTGAACATAATAACAAGCTAAGTGTTTAATATGTCCTATGAAGTCAAAATTGGGCACCATCATGTGGTGAAATTTGGAATTGCATCACATCCAATTTTGCCTGGGAACAAACAGATTACATAAATCTTAGTTTTGAATAAGCCACTCCTTCTCAAACAAGTAAACTCTGCCCATTTTGCGCAGTAGATGTTCTGTTAATATCTAGTATTTATACAAAGTCATAATTTAAATTGCTTTCAACCTTCATTCATCGGTTCAACCAACATTACTCGCTCTTCTTACCAACTTGTATTGATTTAACTAAGCGTTTAATACTTCCTATCAGGTCTCAAATCGAGATTTGGCAAAATACAATTTCAGCAAATCCAATTTTGCCAGGGAACAAAAATAGATTAAATAAACTAAATAAGTCCTCTTCCCATTAAATAAATCAGAAAAGTCTGTCTTGTAACCAGTCCTCTTCAAACAAGTAAAGTCTGCCCATTTTGTGCCGTAGATTTTGTGTCTATGCCTAGTATTTAAACAAAATCATAATTTAAACGACTTCTTTCCTTCATTCACTTTGGAAATTTGGAATTGCAGCAAATCGAATTTTGGCAGGGAACAAAAATAGATCAATTAAACTAAATAAGTCTTCTTCCCATTAAATAAATTAAAAAAGTCTGTCTTGTAACCAGTCCTTTTCAAACAAGTAAAGTCTGCCCATTTTGTGCCGTCGATTTTGTGTTAATGCCTAGTATTTATACAAAATCATAATTTAAAGGACTTCATTCCTTCATTCACTTTGGAAATTTGGAATTGCAGCACATCAAATTTTGCCTGGGAAGAAAAGTAGATTAAATAAATTTAATAAGTCTTACTACTTCCCATTAAATAAATTAAATACGTCTTACTTGTTCCCACTCCTTTACAAAAAAGTAGTTTAAAACGAGGTCCCTTCACTCAACCTTTAACCCTATTTATTCACCTTCTAGGCTAAGTGTTAAAGGCTAAGTGTTAAAGGCTAAGTGTTAGAGGCTAAGTGCCAGAGGCTAGGCGCCAGAGGCGAGTTTTTGTGGGCTGAAGTTTTAGTGGGGTTAGTGTGAATACAATCCAAAAGAATACAACAGAATACAATACAATAGAATATAATACATAGATTAAATTCAATAGCTCTTACTACTTCCCATTAAATAAATTAAATACGTCTTACTTGTTCCCAATCCTTTTCAAAAAAGTAGTTTAAAACGAGGGCCCTTCACTCAACCTTTAACCTCAACCCCGCACGTCACATTGTGTTGTATCTGTGAATGTTGGTTGTGGCCAAATGATAGTTTTCTTTCATTCGTTTAGGTTCCACGGTGTTTGTTGGCTATGTTTTCCACTGTCAGAAGGATGAAAATACAAAGTACAACGCTTGGACGTGGGCGAAGACGTCACCGGTGAGTCCTTCCTTCCTATTTATTTACCTTCTAGATGCTAGAGGCTAAGTGTTAGAGGCTAAGTGTTAGAGGCTAAGTGTTAAACACAATACGAACAACACAACGATACTGCACTGAACAACACGATACCGCACTGAGAAACACGATACCGCACTGAACAACACGATACCGCACTGAACAACACCATGCCGCACTGAACACCATGCCACACTGAACAACACCATCCCGCACTGAACAACACCATGCCGCACTAAACAACACCATGCCGCACTGAACAACACCATGCCTCACTGAACGACACCATGCCGCACTGAAAGACACCATGCCGCACTGAACGACACCATGCCGCACTGAAAGACACCATCCCGCACTGAACACCATGCCGCACTGAACAACACCATCCTGCACTGAACAACACCATCCCGCACTGAACAACACCATGCCGCACTGAACAACATTATGCCGCACTGAACATTATGCCGCACTGAACAACACCATGCCGCACTGAACAACACCATGCCGCACTGAACAACATTATGCCGCACTGAACAACACCATGCCGCACTGAACAACACCATGCCGCACTGAACAACACCATGCCGCACTGAACAACATTATGCCGCACTGAACAACACCATGCCGCACTGAACAACACCATCCTGCACTGAACAACACCATTCCGCATTGAACACCATGCCGCACTGAACAACACCATCCCGCACTGAACAACACCATCCCGCACTGAACAACACCATGCCGCACTGAACAACATTATGCCGCACTGAACAACATTATGCCGCACTGAACAACACCATGCCGCACTGAACAACACCATGCCGCACTGAACAACACCATGCCGCACTGAACAACATTATAACGCACTGAACAACAACATCCCGCACTGAACAACACCATGCCGCACTAAACAACATTATGCCGCACTGAACAACATTATGCCGAAATGAACAACACCATGCCGCACTGAACAACACCATGCCGCACTGAACAACACCATCCTGCACTGAACAACACCATCCCGCACTGAACAACACCATGCCGCACTGAACAACACCATGCCGCACTGAACAACACCATGCCGCAATGAACAACACCATCCCGCACTGAACAACATTATGCCGCACTGAACAACATTATGCCGCACTGAACAACATTATGCCGCACTGAACAACACCATGCCGCACTGAACAACACCATCCTGCACTGAACAACACCATCCCGCACTGAACAACACCATGCCGCACTGAACAACATTATGGCGCACTGAACAACATTATGCCGCACTGAACAACACCATGCCGCACTGAACAACACCATGCCGCACTGAACAACACCATGCCGCAATGAACAACACCATCCCGCACTGAACAACACCATGCCGCACTGAGCAACACCATGCCGCACTGAACAACACCATCCTGCACTGAACAACACCATGCCGCACTGAACAACACCATTCCGCACTGAACAACACCATGCCGCACTGAACAACATTACGCTGCACTGAACAACACCATGCCGCACTGAACAACACCATGCCGCACTGAACAACACCATGCCGCATTGAACAACACCATGCCGCATTGAACAACACCATGCCGCACTGAACAACACCATCCTGCACTGAACAACACCATGCCGCATTGAACAACACCATCCTGCACTGAACAACACCATCCCGCACTGAACAACACCATCCCGCATTGAACAACACCATCCTGCACTGAACAACACCATGCCGCACTGAACAACACCATGCCGCACTGAACAACACCATTCCGCACTGAACAACACCATGCCGCACTGAACAACACAATCCTGCACTGAACAACACCATCCCGCACTGAACAACACCATGCCGCATTGAACAACACCATCCTGCACTGAACAACACCATCCCGCACTGAACAACACCATGCCGCACTGAACAACACCATGCCGCACTGAACAACACCATGCCGCACTGAACAACACCATGCCGCACTGAACAACATTATGCCGCACTGAACAACATTATGTCGCACTGAACAACACCATGCCGCACTGAACAACACCATGCCGCACTGAACAACATTATGCCGCACTGAAAAACACCATGCCGCACTGAACAACACCATCCCGCACTGAACAACACCATGCCGCATTGAACAACACCATGCCGCACTGAACAACACCATGCTGCACTGAACAACATTATGCTGCACTGAACAACACGATCCTGCATTGAACAACACCATGCCGCACTGAACAACACCATCCTGCACTGAACAACACCATCCTGCACTGAACAACACCACCCCGCACTGAACAACACGATCCCGCATTGAACACCATCCCGCACTGAACAACACCATGCCGCACTGAACAACACCATTCCGCACTGAACAACACCATGCCGCACTGAACAACACCATGCCGCACTGAACAACACCATGCCGCACTGAACAACACCATGCCGCACTGAACAACATTATGCCGCACTGAACAACACCATGCCGCACTGAACAACACCATCCCGCACTGAACAACACCATGCCGCATTGAACAACACCATGCCGCACTGAACAACACCATCCTGCACTGAACAACACCATCCCGCACTAAACAACACCATGCCGCACTGAACAACATTATGGCGCACTGGACAACATTATGCCGCACTGAACAACACCATGCCGCACTGAACAACACCATGCCGCACTGAACAACACCATGCCGCACTGAACAACACCATGCCGCACTGAACAACATTATGCCGCACTGAACAACACCATGCCGCACTGAACAACACCATGCCGCACTGAACAACACGATCCCGCATTGAACAACACCATCCTGCACTGAACAACACCATGCCGCACTGAACAACACCATGCCGCACTGAACAACACCATTCCGCACTGAACAACACCATGCCGCACTGAACGACACCATCCTGCACTGAACAACACCATCCCGCACTGAACAACACCATGCCGCATTAAACAACACCATGCCGCACTGAACAACACCATCCTGCACTGAACAACACCATGCCGCACTGAACAACACCATGCCGCACTGAACAACACCATGCCGCACTGAACAACATTATGCCGCACTGAACAACATTATGCCGCACTAAACAACATTGTCGCACTGAACAACACCATGCCGCACTGAACAACACCATGCTGCACTGAACAACATTATGCCGCACTGAACAACACGATCCCGCATTGAACAACACCATCCCGCAGTGAACAACACCATGCTGCATTGAACAACACCATGCCGCACTGAACAACACCATGCTGCACTGAACAACATTATGCTGCACTGAACAACACGATCCTGCATTGAACAACACCATGCCGCACTGAACAACACCATCCTGCACTGAACAACACCATGCCGCACTGAACAACACCATGCCGCACTGAACAACATTATGCCGCACTGAAAAACACCATGCCGCACTGAACAACACCATCCCGCACTGAACAACACCATGCCGCATTGAACAACACCATGCCGCACTGAACAACACCATGCTGCACTGAACAACATTATGCTGCACTGAACAACACGATCCTGCATTGAACAACACCATGCCGCACTGAACAACACCATCCTGCACTGAACAACACCATCCTGCACTGAACAACACCACCCCGCACTGAACAACACGATCCCGCATTGAACAACACCATCCCGCACTGAACAACACCATGCCGCACTGAACAACACCATTCCGCACTGAACAACACCATGCCGCACTGAACAACACCATGCCGCACTGAACAACACCATGCCGCACTGAACAACACCATGCCGCACTGAACAACATTATGCCGCACTGAACAACACCATGCCGCACTGAACAACACCATCCCGCACTGAACAACACCATGCCGCATTGAACAACACCATGCCGCACTGAACAACACCATCCTGCACTGAACAACACCATCCCGCACTAAACAACACCATGCCGCACTGAACAACATTATGGCGCACTGGACAACATTATGCCGCACTGAACAACACCATGCCGCACTGAACAACACCATGCCGCACTGAACAACACCATGCCGCACTGAACAACACCATGCCGCACTGAACAACATTATGCCGCACTGAACAACACCTTGCCGCACTGAACAACACCATGCCGCACTGAACAACACGATCCCGCATTGAACAACACCATCCTGCACTGAACAACACCATGCCGCACTGAACAACACCATGCCGCACTGAACAACACCATTCCGCACTGAACAACACCATGCCGCACTGAACAACACCATCCCGCACTGAACAACACCATCCCGCACTGAACAACACCATGCCGCATTGAACAACACCATGCCGCACTGAACAACACCATCCTGCACTGAACAACACCATGCCGCACTGAACAACACCATGCCGCACTGAACAACACCATGCCGCACTGAACAACATTATGCCGCACTGAACAACATTATGCCGCACTAAACAACATCATGTCGCACTGAACAACACCATGCCGCACTGAACAACACCATGCTGCACTGAACAACATTATGCCGCACTGAACAACACGATCCCGCATTGAACAACACCATCCCGCAGTGAACAACACCATGCCGCATTGAACAACACCATGCCGCACTGAACAACACCATGCTGCACTGAACAACATTATGCTGCACTGAACAACACGATCCTGCATTGAACAACACCATGCCGCACTGAACAACACCATCCTGCACTGAACAACACCTTTCCACACTGAACAACACCATGCCGCACTGAACAACATTATGCCGCACTGAACAACACCATGCCGCACTGAACAACACCATGCCGCACTGAACAACACCATGCCGCACTGAACAACACCATGCCGCAATGAACAACACCATCCCGCACTGAACAACACCATGCCGCATTGAACAACACCATGCCGCACTGAACAACACCATCCCGCACTGAACAACAACACCCCGCACTGAACAACCCGATCCCGCATTGAACAACACCATCCCGGACTGAACAACACCATGCCGCACTGAACAACACCATTCCGCACTGAACAACACCATGCCGCAACTGAACAACACCATGCCGCACTGAACAACACCATGCCGCACTGAACAACACCATGCCGCACTGAACAACATTATGCCGCACTGAACAACACCATGCCGCACTGAACAACACCATCCCGCACTGAACAACACCATGCCGCATTGAACAACACCGTGCCGCACTGAACAACACCATCCTGCACTGAACAACACCATCCCGCACTGAACAACACCATGCCGCACTGAACAACATTATGGCGCACTGAACAACATTATGCCGCACTGAACAACACCATGCCGCACTGAACAACACCATGCCGCACTGAACAACACCATGCCGCACTGAACAACATTATGCCGCACTGAACAACATTATGCCGCACTGAACAACACCATGCCGCACTGAACAACACCATGCCGCACTGAACAACACCATGCCGCACTGAACAACACGACGTCGCACTGAACAACACGACGCCGCACAGAACAACACGACACCGCACAGAATAACACAATACCGCACAGAACAACACAATACCGCACAAACAGTTTTAGATAATATTACGTCGCAGTCATGTGACGCGGACATGACGTCAATAGGCGGAACTCACGGCAAAATTATAATCCGTGGGCGTGGCTTGCAACAGGAAGTAGGAAAGCGGCAGTTCTGGCAAACAAGACACAGCTGTTAGCAACACGATGACTAACAAGGCAAATATTTTTGTTTTCAGCTTGCAACTTGACCGTCTAGAGCGTACAAGGTAATTACAACTGTTTTTTTTTAGCCCTGAAAAGCAAGGGAGTGTGGCGTTTGGGAGGAATGTCGAACTCGGCGTCTGCTTCCAGCCACAGACGCCAAATTTCGACGATTATTTCGACTGGTCAACGGTTGTAAATTATTGCGTTGACTAAAAACTTTATTTAACTCTACTCTTAACTTTGCCGTTTCAGATATGCGGGTATTACACCGCGGAAATGACGTCAATAGGCTGAACTCTCGCCAAAATTCAAATCTGTGGGCGCAATGGCCTTGAGCGAGACACCGGATACAAACACGACGATTATCAACAGAAATATCTTTATTTTCCGCTTGCAAGTGGACCGTCTAGAGCGTACACGGTAAGTACAACTCATTGTGTTTAAAAAGATTTACGTTTGTGTAGTTTGCGTTGCGTTGTATCTGTGAATGTTGGTTGAGGCTAAATGTTAATGTTTAATTTCATTCCTTTAGGTTCCACGGTGTTTGTTGGCTGTATGTTTTCCACTGCAAGAAGAGGCTCGTATCATTGACCAGCAGGAGCTACAATGGTGAGTACCCCTTTCGTCTTCCATTTATGTTAAACACTTCCTATTTCATGTCTAACAGTACTCGATTTAACAAATAACCATAAATAAATACAGTGTGGGCAGTCACGTTAACATATGTGATTATCCTGCCTAATATGTTTATCACAAATATGTCACTAATCACTAATATGTTTATTTGTTTATCACAACACCTTTGGACCTTCAGCAATCGATTATTTACCTTCATCTACATAGAGACAGAACGATGGTGTCTTAAACATCTCATTCATTTCACCAAATAACTTCACGCAGGTGGATAACGGCCGTCTCGGTCACGCTATGTTGGTGATGCAGTTTTGAAGAACCAAATGCATTTATTCAATGAATAAGTCAAGCTAGTTCTATGTTTATGATGTTGTAAGTTACGGTACCGATTGAAGTTGAGTTCGAAGCCAGTGGAAAACAGCGCTGCGTTTGTGCTCTCCAGGTACAAATGTTGTGATCTCTGACTGACGACCGGGCGAGACTCGAGTAAGAGATGTCCAAACGAGCTCCGGCAGGGCGGGCCAAGGCGGAGCGAACGGACGCCCTTCAGGCCGCCAATGACGAGCTGAGAACCAAACTGATGGACGTCCAGTTAGAACTTCAGCAGGAGAAGAACAAGGTGAAAACCTCAACAGACAGACACTGCCTGCCTCCCTGCCTGCCTCCCTGCCTGCCTCCCTGCCTGCCTCCCTCCCTCCCAGTTTTCCCGATGTAGATTAGACATGCGTGTGCCATGACTGTGTCAGCCTACATCAACAAATGCACCGAGGACGTCAGCACCACTAAGAATATCATCACCCGGGGCAACCAACGACCCTGGATGACTGAGGAGGTACGTCAAACGCTACGAGCGCGGAACTCTGCCTTCAAGTCTGGCGACAAGGAGACACTGAGGACAGCGAGAGCCAACTTGAACCGTGCCATCAGGATAGCGAAGCGAGACCGCAGTCGAAAATTTCAGGATCGTTTCCACGACGTCAAAAACATCAGGAGTATGTGGCAAGGCATACGGGCGATTACAGACTACAACTCACCCTCCCCCCCCCCGGTGGGTGTAGTTGATGCTGACTTTCTAAATGGTCTAAATAACTTCTTTGGGAGGTTCGAGGCACTAAACGGCACTCCAGCAGTTAAAACTGTCCCCCATCAGGAAGAGGAGGTACTCTGCCTTGACTCCGCCGATGTGTTGAAGACCCTGAGGAGAGTCAACCCCTGTAAGGCCCCTGGCCCCGACAACATTCCTGGGCGTGTGTTCAGGGAATGTGCAAGTCATCTGGCTGGGGTCATCACAGACATTTTTAACACCTCGCTGGGCCAAGCCACAGTGCCGGCGTGCTTTAAGACTGCCTCCATCATTCCGGTGCCGAAGAAACCTCAAATCACCTCATTTAATGATTACCGGCCTGTTGCACTGACTCCGGTTATGATGAAGTGCTTCGAAAGGCTGCTTAAAGGTCACATCGTTTCCAGACTCCCCCTATTATTTGACCCGTTCCAGTTTGCCGACCGGCAAAACCGCTCCACTCAGGACGCCATCTCCTCCGTTCTTCACCTGAGCCTGGCTCACCTGGAGGAGAAGAACACCCATGTGCGGAGGCTGTTCCTGGACTTCAGCTCAGCGTTTAACACCATCATCCCACAGCATCTGGTAGGAAAATTGGAACACCTGGGCTTCAACACCCCCCTTCGCAACTGGCTGCTAGACTTCCTCACCAACAGACCTCAGTCAGTCCGGGTCGGACAGAACACCTCTGATGTCATCACCCTCAGCACAGGCTCCCTTCAGGGCTGCGTCCTGAGCCCCCTGCTGTGCACCCTGATGACACACGACTGCGTCCTCAGGTTCACCACCAATCACATCGTGAAGTCAGCAGACGACACAACGGTGGTGGGGCTCATCAGAGACAACAACGACCTGGACTACAGAGAGGAGGTGGAGCAGCTGGTGGGCTGGTGCAGAGAAAACAGCCTGATCCTGAATGAGGAGAAGATGAAGGAGATCATCGTCGACTTCAGGAAAAAACAGCCTCACCACGCTCCACTGATCATCAACAGCTCAGCTGTGGAGGTGGTCAGCACCACCAAATTCCTGGGGGTCCACATCACAGAAGACCTCACCTGGACTATGAACACTACGGCACTGGTCAAGAGGGCACAGAAGCGCTTGTACTTCCTGCGGAGGATGAGGAGAGCCCACCTGCCCCCACCCATCATGAGGACGTTCTACAGGAGCACCATAGAGAGCATTCTGACAAGCTGTCTCTCTGTGTGGTGTGGAGGCTGCACCGCCTCCGATTGGAAGAACGTGAGGAGAGTGGTGAGGACAGCAGAGAGGATCATAGGGGCTCCTCTTCCCTCCATTCAGGACATTTCATCTCAGCGCTGCATGTCCCGTGCCCGTAACATCATCAATGACCCATCACACCCCCACCATGGACTGTTCTCCCTGCTGCCCTCTGGGAAGAGGTTTGCAGCATCCGCTGCAGGTCCACCAGGTTCTGCAACAGCTTTTTCCCTGCTGTCATCAGACTGTTGAACACTAGAACTGTTGAGCTCTAAACTGAACTCTGCATCACACATTCACAGAACTGTACTTTATGACACTACGGACCTCTATCTTGCACTATCTCGCACTACCAACTTTACTGAACTTGTATAAACCCTTTAAATAGAAGTTTAATACATGGTTTAGCATTCCTCTGCACACTCTTGAATACTGTTTTGCCTACTTGCACTATTGCATAATTATCACTGCTGCACTTTATACTTATTTATTAATATATATATATATATATATATAGTATATATGTATATATATATATTTTCATAGGATATGTTACTTCTATTCAACTGCAATATCACTACTTTGTTGTAAGACGTATGCAACGGAATTTCGTTTTGTATGCACCATGTGCAGACAAGATGACAATAAAGTTTGTCTAAGTCTAAGTCATGTCAGGTCAGCTGTCTGGAGAGAGAGAGAAGTCAGGACCTGCGGGCGGAGCACCACCGTGCCACCGCCGCCATGACGGAACTCAAAAGCAAACTCCATGAGGAGAAGCAGAAAGAGTTAGCCATTACCAGGGAGACATTACTGCGGCAGCATGAAATGGAGCTGATGAGAGTGATCAAAATCAAAGATGGAGAGATCCAGCGACTGAATGCCTTGGTCCTCAGCCTGAGGGACGGCTCCATGGACAAGGTGATCCGCTCTATCCGTGTCTGACTATCCGCACGCCACGTCGGGCTTCGATGCGGCCGCTACCGTATTGTGTAGCTTGTCCCCAGTAAGCGTCGCGGCGCTCCGTTGCGGTCTCAACGGCCCGGTGTGGCGCAATGTCTGCTCAGGTGAGGAGGGGGGGCGCTTTGCTGGCGGAGGTGGAGGAGACGCGGCGGTGTCGGGAGACCGAGCGGTGTCGCCTCCACCAGGAGCGCGGAAGAAGCCCTGGCAGCGGCCCAGCAGGCCTGGCAGTCCCGAGCGGCCGAGCTCCGATCGGCTCATCACCAGCATCGGGAGGAGCTGAGCCGAACCAAGAGAGACTGCGAGAGGGAGATCCGCCGACTGGTAGGACTGATCAGATGCGCGGTGCGTGGCTATGTTCCCAATTTCGTTGTATACCTCCAGTGCAATGACACCTAAGGCATTCTATTCTATTCTATTTCACAAGAAGAAAATGTCCGGTTGCTCGCTTCGCTTTTGTCACAGCAAAGGTGTTCTAGTCGATTCAAGAAAAAAATTGGCCGGTTGCTCTCTTTGTTTTTGTCACAATTCTGGCAAATGAGTTTGCCCGCCTGCCTGAGCGCTCCCCGTTTGTACATCCAGACGGATGAGATCAAGCTGAAAGACAGAGCGGTTAGTGTTTTGGATGAAGCCCTGGGGCCGGCCACGTCCACCGCCTTCAGCTGCAGACTCAGGCTGCCGAGCAGCAGATCGCTGCCCTGAGGGATTCCCAAAGGGCGGGCCTAAACTACCCTGGAAGTGGGGTCAACGCCGCTACTAGCAATCCTCTTCATTGCGTAAGCCACCTCATCACACACTTGCAGTACGCATGACTTAGTTCGTTGCTGGAGGAAGGTAGCACAAAAACAGTTTTGAACTTTGAACGAGTGCTTGTGTGTGTGTGTTGCGGGGCGTTTTCAGTCTCAGGAGGATCGGGACACGCGACGGTTTCATCTGAAAATCGCTGAGCTCAGCGCAGTCATCAGGAAACTGGAGGATCGAAACGCCCTGCTTTCTGAAGAGCGCAATGAACTGGTAATTTATTGACGGCACGCTTGAAGGTTTGCGCTACGTTTGATGCGCGCCATCCAGCGAGGCACCCATTGCGCTTGCTTATTAGTTGAGCGGCGCAGCGAGTCGGTTGCCTGGTAGATGTCTTTTATTGGGAGCCAAAGCCACGATCGTTCAAACCGATGCAAAAGGAATGGATACGTTCTGGCCCGCGTGTTGTGCGTCTTTCACATCCCGCACTTCATGCTTGCAGCTAAAGCGACTGAGAGAAACAGAAAGCCAGTTTCTGCCACTCCTGTACAAAAACAAACGCCTGAGCAGGAAGAATGAAGAACTCTCGCTGGTGCTGTGTCGCCTTGAAAACAAAGTGCGCTTTGTCACCCAGGAGAACGAGGAGATGGCAAGCTTGGTAAGTCGACGCGGACAACGGCGGCGTGCCAACAGAGTCCACTGCATTTGTGTTCCACAGAGAAGGCCTAGTTCGCTCAATGACCTGGACCGCGGTTGCGGCCAGCAGGACGGTGAAATGGAGTTCCTTCAAGTTGTGGAGCAGCGGCACATCATCGACGACTTGTCCAAGGTCTTCAGGCAGGCGACTCGGTGCACGTACGGCAGCGCCGCGCTCGCTCGCTGTCGCCAGGAAACCTTTTCCGTCCAAAGCTTGGCCGGCGGCCGCCATCCAAAAAATTGGCCCCTTAAATTCCGACCTTTCAAGCAGGAGCATTGTGCGCACGCGTTTGAACACGCTTTAGACTTGTTTTGCCGTTTTCAGCAGCTCAAAGCTCCCGTTTTGTCAGCGCCTTTGCCACTCGCTGTGCGCTGAAAACGACGGACTTGCCCGGCTGCTCAGCCCGTCAACCATGAGCCGCGAGCGCGACGTCATTGTCCGTAGGCAGCTAGTGGCAAAATGCACCCTGTTAGAGTTGCGCTCGCTCCAACTTATTTTGCAAGAACCACACGGGAGACAAGTAAGTTCTTTTGGACACCTGCAGGTGGAGAGTCCATCCGTTGTACGAATGAAGTCTGACTCTCGGCTCCTGCACGAGCATTTTAATTAAGAGAAACAGGGTGGGTGTAAGAGTGGATTGAATAGAGGAAGCCCTTGACCTCTAGTCAAAACATAGCAAGGGGTGTTTTACGACTTTGTGTAGGAAGGGATAAGCGATAGGGATAAATAAGGGATAAATAATATTATTTATTACAGGTCGCAGTCAAAGTCAAAGCAACACAATGATACGATAAAGATAATCTGGAAAACCCTGACACACCCTGTAGTTGTCACTTTTGGAAAAGACGAGCGTCCCTCCAATCATCGCCGGTGACGTGTTTTTCAGGCTCTGGAGACAGGAGCTCATGTCAGAAATGTCATTGTGAGTCGCGTTTGTTTCTGCGCCGGAGCCGTTCGTTCCCTTTGCATCCAAAGAATCTCAAAGGCGGATTATTTGTGTCGACAGGAGAGAGATTTGCTGCTACGATACCGACGTCGAGAATCTCTGAGGAGGAACAAAGCGTGAGGTCCTGCAAGGTGAGTCTGTTTGTTTGCGGCTGCTTGGTGTTGCGCAAGATGAAATGGCCTTTTTCTCGCTATCGTTCCTCTCGTCGATTCATCGTGAGGTGTCGCTTCAGTTTGTTCAGAGAGATGTTTGCTTCCGCGCCCGCAGGTCATCGAAACATTTTACGGCTACGACGAAGACGTGTTGGTGGACTCGGACGGATCGTCCTTGTCTTTTCACACCGACAGAACCCCCGACACGGAACCCGAAGAGGTAGCCCGCCATTTCTGCCAGCGTATTGGCACCAAACATTCCTCTTCAGCCTGGAATCGGACTCGTCTTTGCGTCGCGGGTGCTTTGTCGCCGGTCTGACTGATTCTGGTACTAGTGCTGTGTTGCATTGGTGTGTGCATGAAGAGGCGGAGCTTCGCTACCGCCAGCTGACGCAAGAATATCAAGCGCTGCAACGAGCCTACGCTCTGCTAGCCCAGACCAGCGAAAGGGGACTACGACGCCGAGAAGGAGATCAAGGTGGCGCCCCTTCCCGCAACCCCCGGCCGGGTCGCAGCCTCCCCGTTCTCACCCAGCCTCGGGTGTTCTCTGGTCTGAAAGGAGGAGGAGGAGCCTCCCTCCTCCTCCTTTCAGACCAGAGAAAAGCTGATGGTAGAAATGGGTCACTATCAAAGCAGAGTAGCAGATCTGGAGTCAGCGCTGAAGCAACAAGGACAGGTAAGCTCATCAATGAGCACACCTTTTTCTCAGACAAAATAGCTACATTCTTCAGTCACTCATCCGTCTGGCATTACTGGACCAACCCCCCCCCCCCCCCCCCCCCCCCGAACGTGGCTGGGAAAATGCGGAGAAAAGCAAATGTCATTTTCCAGTCAACCAAAGAATTTGTGGATGAAAATGACACAACATTCCAAAGCTGTCCACGCGTTTGTCTCTTCTAGAATGTCAAGTGGGTGGAGGAGAAGCAGCTGCTGCGTCAGAGCAATCAGCAGTTGGCCGAAAAGGTGACGGAAAGAAAGGCGCTGGGCGGAGTCGCTTGGCGTCACACCTGTCGGGAAGCCCCGCAGATGAGGTCTGACTGTCTTTTCAGGTCAGGCGGATGGAGGCGGAAGAAGCGCGTCTGAAAGAGCACATCCAGGATATCCGAGACCAAAACGAACTGCTTGAGTTCCGCATCCTGGAGCTGGAGGTGGGAAGACTCGCACAAGCGTGTTGAGGCCAGAGATGTGACGGACGGACGGACGGACGGACGGACGGATGCATGCCTCTGCCTTTCAGGAGAGGGAGTGGCGCTCCCCCGTCTTGAAGTTTCTGCAAGTCCGTTTCCCAGACGGCCTCAGCCCTTTGCAGATCTACTGCGAGGCCGAGGGCGTGAGCGTACGTAAGGCGTCCCTCGCAACCCTAACCTTAACCCGAGGTCCCAGAACACCTTACATTGCTCCTTGCGCCTTTCCCCCGGACATCGTCATCAGTGATCTGATGAAGAAGCTGGACATCCTGGGCTATAACGCCGTAAGTGTATGTCGAACTCCTTATGTTCGCACTCCACGAGACTCGGCGGCTCAAATGTGACTTTTGGAAGGCTTTGCGCTGAAAGAAGCTTGTTGACGCTGTGCCTTTGGGCTCTTGCAGAATCTCACCAACGAGGAGCAGGTGGTCGTGATTCACGCCAGGACCCTTCTCACCCTAGCCGAGAAGGTAACGCGCACGTCCACGCACGCTCTCGCATTCTGCTTATGTGACAGCAGCCTTTCCTCAGTGGTTAGAATACATCAAAGTGACCAAGTCAGCACTTCAACAGAAGATGTTGGACATTGAAAGTGAGAAGGTAGACAGACACGCGACATCAGCCAAGGGGAACTCCGGCAATGTGCCCCAACAATTCTGACCTTGAGCTGTGCTAGGATATGTTCTGCAAGCAGAAGGGCTACCTGGATGAAGAGTTGGACTTCAGGAAGTGTTCCATGGACCAGGCTCATAAGGTAAGCCGCCCTCAAATCTCCCGCCGGACCACTGATGGACGAGGATTGCGGCCCAGAGGATCCTGGAGCTGGAGGCCATGTTGTACGAGGCGCTACCGCAGCGGGACTGCCCCGCCACGGACGGCGAAAAAGCCAGCCACGCTGGCGTGAATGACGTGCTGACGGCGGATCAGAGAGAAGAGCTTAGGAGCGCCGTGGACCAATGGAAGCGAGCCCTGATGTGCGAGTTGAGGGAGCGCGACGCTTGCATCCTCCAAGAGAGAATGGATCTGCTGCACAGCGCGCAACAGGTAAGGGCCCAAAGCCAGCCCGGCACTTACTTGCACGCTTACTGGCTTTTGAATGCCACTTTCCATTTGTCCGTCCTAGAGGAACAAAGAGCTGAAAGAATTCATCGAAGCTCAGAAGAGACAAATCAAACAATTGGAGGAGAAGTTTCTGTTTCTCTTTCTATTCTTCTCCTTGGCCTTCATTCTGTGGCCCTAACACCAGCTGGTGAGTGAGCTCCAGCGGCACCGCACTCGACACCTCCGATACACTGCCAGCCGGTCTCAGACGTTGGCAGACGCTCCGATGCCAACGTATACCCCCCGCCACGGTGACAGAGGCACCGCGTCACACCGGCGCTCATCCAATCAGAAGGCAGGAAAAGCAAATTCACATGCAGGGCACTTTTGAACCAGAAGAGAGCGCCACAAAAAACGGTTGTTGCCCCAAACGCGCACTAAAAAGGGTCAGAATAACAAGAGTCCCACTGGCCAGCCGGGGCCACCCGTCCAGCTGTTTCTTCAGGGGGGAAAAAAATTGGAGTCACCGGTGAGTACATTTTGCATTTAGCTCTGCTTTTCTGCTTCTGTCTTCAAGTGTGTGGCATCCTGCGATCAAAGAGTCAGCCAACCCCAAAGCGGTTGACCTCAACGTCCCACCACCATGCCTACCAGAGCAGGTGACGTGATGCTTTGGACATCCTTCCGTCTCAGATGCCCAAAAGTACTCTTTGCCACATCTGCGGCAATACGGTGTCTTTTCAAAGGTGCAAATAAATCCAGCGTGGGCGGAACACGCACGTCTTCGGTTTTTCCCGCTTTGTTTGTGTGACAGCTGTTGTGAAAATTTTATACAAATAAAGTTGTATAGTACAGGTTTGGCCAAGCCGCAACTCCCGAACCGCATGCGGCTCTTTTATGTTCATATCAACATTTGTGTGTGTGTGTGTGTGTGGGGGGGGGGGGGGGGGGGGGTTGTGCGTGTTGGCTTCACTTGAGTTCAATTTGGTATTTTGGTCAAAAGCGCATGTGGTGAAATTCCACAAAGTAGGATGGGCAAACACATTTCTTTAAACTATGAGTGTCAATTGGGCTCTCGAAATGGCAGGGAAAAGATGCACAGCAAAACGAAAATACGTAGATGAACACAGGACGTTTTAATCAGAGTGGGAAAGTTTCTATTTTTTGTTGAACGTGATGGCAAACCATTCTGCCTGATATGTCAGACCTCAGCGCATTTCAAAGATTCAAATCTTCAGCGCCATGCACTTCAGCTCACTCCATGCTAACATTGATCAGGCGTCGAACCCGCATCATCATGCTTAAGAGGTGGCCATGCTAACCAGTGCGCCATTATGTCAACGCATAATAACTAAGTCTACTGGTCAAAACAGCGGTTACTATATGACGTCGCTACGTCGTGGTCACGTGACGCAGACAAGACGTCAATGGACGTGGGCAGAGTTAACTTGTTTAAAAGGGAGTAGGCAGAAGAAATATTTAATTTATTTAAATCTATTTTGAGTGCACACCATTATGCCAATGCATAACAACTGTAAATCTACTAAACAAAACAGCGGTTGCTATATGACATCTGCCACGTCGTGGTCACGTGACATACGTGACGTCGATGGGCGTAACTTTCGCCGGAATTCAAATCCGCGGGGAGAGTTAACTTGTTTAAAAGAGAGTGGGCAGAAGAATTATTTAATTTATTTAAATCTATTTGGTGTGTGCGCCATTATGTCAATGCATAACAACTGTAAGTCTACTAAACAAAACAGCGGTTGCTATTTGACGTCTGCCACGTCGTGGTCACGTGACGCGGACGTGACGTCGACGCCTACTTTACATCCCACCGATCACAGGACTCCTCGGCTGCATAACCGTGCCCCCTTCCCAACCAATCGGATTTGCTATACGCGAAAACGACGCCAATGGAAAGAGCTTCCGCCCAAATTTAAATCCGTGGGCGTGGCTCGCAGCAGGAAGTAGGAAAATGGCGGCGATGTTGACAAAGACACAGCGGATGGTAACATACGACTAACAAGAGAAATATTTTTATTTTCTGCTTGCAACTGGACCGTCCAGAGCGTACACGGTAAGTACAACTCATCGTTTTTAAAAAGAAGTACTTTTGTTGCCCTGAAAAGCGAGTGAGCGTGGCGTTTGTGGGGGACGTCGAATTTCGACGATTCTTTCTGGTCAACGGTTGTAAATGATTGTGTTGATTAAAAAAGAAAACTTGATGTAACTCTACTTTTAACTGCCGTTTCAGATAGATTTGGAATTGCATCACATCCAATTTTGCCTAGAGCGTACACGGTAAGTAACACTCGTTGTGTTTAAGGAGATTTACGTTTGTAATAGCAGAAGTGTAGCCGCGTTGCGTTGTACGTGTGAATGTTGGTCCGGGCGAAATGTTAATGTTTAATTTCATTCCTTTAGGTTCCACGGTGTTTGTTGGCTGCAAGTTTTCCACTGCAAGAAGAGGCTCATATCATTGACCAGGAGCGAGCTACAATGGTGAGTAGCCATAACATTTATGTTAAACACTTCCTATTTCATGTCTAACAGTACTTGATTTAACAAATAACCATAAATAAATACAGTGTGGGCACTGAAGTTAACATATGTGATTATACTGCCTAATCTGTCACCGAGTAGATTGTTGCAAAGTAATATAAGATCCAAAGTTGTAATTCAGAATAGTTTTCAAAAGAAGGCCATTAGAATTATATACAAGTCTGATTACCCCGAACAAGCTATTAATTAAATCACAAATTCTTCAATTCAAAGATTTGGTAGATTATCAGACAAATAATGTCTAACAGTAATTGATTTAACACATCACGATAAGTAGATTGAGTGTGGGCACTCTCAAGTTAACATATGTGATTATACTGCCTAATCTGTTACAGAGTATGTTGTTGCCAAGTAATGTAGAATAGATCCAAAG